>NW_026776646.1:10000-148281 GCF_030936135.1 Gavia stellata | reverse complement strand
TCTTTATTTTTCATTATTTCTTGTCTGTCTTCAGGGCCATAGCCTTTTAAGTTTTCTTTCTACTTCTCCATTTTAGTTCAGTGTCGCTATGATTTCCTTTTTTCCTTATTTCCGTAATCCCTGGTGCTTTTACAGTTTTCTGTCTAATTTTATCCCGGTTGGTGTCTTTCTTTAATTGCTACTTATCTGTCCTTAGTGCCGGCGCTTTACAAATTTTCTTTCTACGTCGGTTTCAGTTCGCTGTCCCTATTTTTAAATTTTTCTTCCATTCGTTTCCGTAATCGCCATCGCTTGCTAAATTTTCTACTTTCACCCCGTTTGCTGTCTTTATTTTGCTTTCTTTTCCTTTAACTTTTTTTTCTTCTCTCTCGCTAGTGCCCTTGCTTTTTAAGGCTTTTTTCCTACATCTCTCTCAGTTTACTGTCCCTATATTTTAATTTTGCCCTTTATTTCCCTAATGCCCCTCGCTTTTTTAACGTTAGTTCTATGCTGACTTGTAGTCCCTTCGTTATCTTTATTTTTAATTTCTTGTCTTTCCTCAGTCCCGTTGCTTTTTAGATTTTCTTTCTACGTCTCCGGTTTAGTTCACCGTCCCTATTTGAACATTTTTTTGTTCTTTCTTCAGTCCCCATTGCTTTTAAGATTTTCTCTCTAAGTTTATCCCGTTTACTGTCTTTATTTTTTAATTATTTCTTCTCTTTCCTTAGTGCCTTAGTCGCTTTTTACAATTTCTGTCCGTCTTTGTTTAGTTTGCTGTTGCTACTTTTTTAATGCTTGCCTCTCTTAGTCCCTTGGCTTTGAAAGTTTTGCTTCTATGTATACTTTTATCTCGTTTGGGGTTGGTTTTTCTTTTTTTAACATTTTCTCCTGTTTGTCCTCTACCCAGTAGTTTTTGAAATTTTCTTTCTACCTCTTCCTGTGTCAAGCTTCCTATCCTTATTTTTCAGTAGTTTTCAGTAGGTTGTGTACCCCGTTGCTTTTTCAATTTACTTTGTATGTGTCATTCTCTTTGTCATCCTTTCTTTATTTTTTTAGTTTCTTCTTGTCTTTCCTAAGAGAGGTGGCTTTTTAGTTTTTCTCGATCTAATTCTATCCCATCCAATGTGTTGATTTGTTAATTCTTTCCTGTCTGTCCCGCAGCCTGCGCTTCACTTATGAATTTTCTTCGTGTGCCTCTGTTTATTTCGATCGCTGTCTCTATTTTGTTATTTTTTTCTCTCTCTTCAACCCTTGGCTTTTAAAATTTTGTTTCTAGATGCACCGGTAATCTAGTTTGCTGGCCCTGTCTTTAGTCCTCTGCTGGCTGTCCCGCACCTCTTCGCGTTTTCACGTTGCCTTCCACGTCTGCTTTTATCCAGCTCCCCTATCCCTATTTTTTAATTCTTTCCCGCCTGTTGCGTACCCCGTCGCTTTTGAATGTTTCTTTCTCGCTCGTCTTTTCTCCGGTTTGCTCTCCCTATTTTTTGGTTTGGGGCGTTTTTTCTCTTCTCCTTACCCTGTCGCTTTTTAAATTTTATGTCTCCATTTACCTGGTTCCCTTTCCCTTGTTTTTAATTCTTTCCTGTCGTGTTCCATGTTGCTTTTAAAATTTTATTTCTGTGACTCCATTACCTGCTTCACTGCCTCGTTTTTTTCTTTCCTGCATTTCCCATAGCCCATCGCTTTTTCTTTACTCTTTCGAATCTCCCTCTGCAGAGCTCCCCTTGACAATTTTTAAAATTCCCGGCCTCTCTGTCCCGTTCCTTTCTATTTCTCCCTCCATCCGTCTTACGTGCTCTGATTTTTATTTCTGGCCCGTGTTTGTCGCTTTTTCATTTCTCTTTCTATGACTGCCTCTGTCCGGCTTCCCGTCCTTTTTTTTTTTTTTTTTTTTTTCCTTTTTAAATTCCTTCCGCTTTATTCCCCTGTTGCAGTTTTCTCTCTGTCTCCCTCTATCCAGTTTCCTGCCGGGGAAAAAATCCCCCTCCTCCGTCTCTCTGTCTCCTGCCTGCGGGTGTCTCCTTCTCTCTGTCCCTCTCTGCTCTTCCTGTCACCCTGCTCGGTCCTTTCCATCTCTCAGCCCTGCTCCCTCCCCCTCTTATTTATTGCTCCATCTCCCCATCCTCCTCCTCACTGCCCTCCATTTCTCTCTCTCTCTCTCTCCATCCTTGTGCGGCTCCCCGTCCCTCTTTTTTGTTCCCAGCATACCATTTTCTGGCTCCCTGTCCCACGCCTCTTCTCTACCGCCCTCTGTCCTTCCTCCTGCTTGCCTCTTCCCTCTTTTCCTTCTCGCCTGCTGCCTTTGGGCACCGAGCCTTGGAGCCAGCTCACTGCCAGCATTCCTAATGTGCATTAAGGAATAAACTGTTCCTGCCTCCTCTGTGCCCCTGGATGTGTTTGCAGCCCCTGGGTGCAGAGCTTGTGGCTGTGGACAGGTGCTGGGGAGGGGGGGATGTGTTGGGGGGCTTTGGCCAGGGCCCCTGTTGCCAATGGGCTCCAGCTGGGCCTGGAGCTGGGGCAGCCCCAGGTGTGGCCAGTGAGGCTGAGGATGGGGCTGGCCCTGCTGTGTGAAGGGGCTCTAGCTGTAAAGGGGGCTGCCAGGGCACGCCTGCCTGAGGGAGCTGACAAAGGGGAGCTGGCTGAGGAGGAGGGAACCCAAGGGGGCCCTGCAGGCAGGTGCCTCCAGCAAGGAACGGCCAGTCCCTGCAGCCACGAAGGGGCTCGCCGAGCCGTCCCTGACAGAACGCACCACCAGCACGCAGTGCTGGGAGCTCGGTGCCTCCACTGGCTGCATGGGTGAGCCGCTGGGAAGCCTGGAGGTAGAAGAGCATTGAGGCGCCTGCCGCTGAGGCAGAGAGAAAAGCGTTGGGGCGGTGAAGGTCTCCTGCCAGTGCCCGGAGCTGTGGTGAGTCACGCGTTCTCTCCTGTGCGGCCCGGTCCATCTCTGCCGCCCTTCCCCAGATCTCTGCCTGACCTCCCTGCCTGTCCCTGCTTCTGTCTCCCTCTCTGCCGGCCCACCTACCTTGTCCAGCTCCCCAAAACTTGTTACTCTTCTGCCAACTCTGCCCTGTACCACTTCACCTATCCAGGTTTTTTTTTTTTCCCTCCGTTTTCCTCTCTGGGCTCCTTCTCCCTACTTCTTCGTCGTTTCCTGTGTTCCTTCTACCCCGTTGCATTTTAATTTCTCCTTCTATGTTTCCCTCTCTCCAACACCCTGTCTCTATTTTTTAATTCCTCTCACTCTCCTGTGCCCCATCGCTTTTTAAATGTTCTTTCCATGTTTCCTTCTAGCCATCTCCCTGTTGCTATTTTGTCATTATTTCCTGTGTTTCTTATACCCCGTTGCTTTTAAAATTTTCTTTAACTACAGTTCCTTCTAGCCATCTCCCCGTCCCTGCTTTTTTTAACACTCCTGTGTTGCTTGTCCTCGATCGCTGTTTAGGTTTCCTTTCTACTTTGTCCCCTCTCCATCTCCCTGTCCCTATGTTTTAATTCTTGTCTATCTTTCTCGTACACAATTGCTTTTTAAAATTCCTTCTACGTCTCCCTCTGTCTGGCTCCCTTCCTTGATATATTTTTTTTTTTTTTTTTAATTCTCCCCTATATTTCTCGTACCCCACGGCTCTTTAATTTCTTTTTCAACAATTCCCTTTATCTGGCTCCCTTCCCCTAAATTTTATTTCCTCCCTTTCTTCCGTATACCCTGTCACCTTTTAAATTTTCTTTCAGTGTTTCCTTCCCTTCTCTTCTCATCCCTCTTCCTATTTTTCAGTTCCTTCCTGTTTTTCTTGTAGTCCGACACTTTTAAAAATGTCTTTCTGTCTCCCTCTATCTGACTCGGGTCCCGATTCTTTTTAACTCCTCCCTCTCTGTCCTGTACCCAGTTGCTTTACAAATCTTCTTTCTAGGTCTCCACTTACTTAGTTTCCTGTCCTTCCTTTTTCTTTTTTTTTCCTGTCTATACTGTACTCCGTCAGTTTAAAATTTTGTTTCTATGGCCACTTTTATCCATTGACCGTCTGTATTTTCTAATGCTCTCCCATCTATCCTGGACCCTGTCGCTTCTTCAGTTTTCTTTCTACCTCTGCTTTTACCAAGCTCCCCATCCCTATTTTTGAATTCTTTCCCGCATAGTGTATCCCCTCGCTTCTTACCTTTACTGCTACGTGTGCCTATTTTTGCCTCTGTTCTCACTTTTTAATTTGTTCTTGTCTTTCCTTAAAGCCACCACATTTCCAATTTTCTTTCTATGTCAAAGTTTATCCACTGTGCTGTCCCTATTTGTTATGTCTTCCTGTCTATCCTGTACCCTGTCGCTTTTAAGACTTTTCTTGCCATGTCTACTTTAACCAATTCACCGTCTGTCTTTTTTATTTGTTTCCTGTCTGCTGTGTACCCCATGGCTTTTGAAGTTTGCTATGTCTCTCTGTATATTTCTCCCTATTCGTATTTTGTAGCTTTTTCTTGTCTTTCCTTAATACCTTTGCTTTTATGATTTTCTGCCTAGGTCTCCCTCTCATCACCCTACCCCAATTTTTAAGTGATTTTTCTTGTCTTTCCTTAATGCCTTTGCTTTTTGAATTTTCTTGCTGTGTCAACTTTTATCCCATTTTCTGTACCCATTTTTAATTTTTGTCCCGCCTGTCCTTTACCTGCTTGCTTTTCAAATTTTCCTTCCGCGTCTACTTTAACCACGTCGCTGTCTTTATTTTTAACATTTTTCCTGCCTGTCTGGAACCCCTTGCTTTTTCACTTTTCATTCTATGTCTACTTTCATTGAACTCCCTATCCACATATTTTCACTTATTCCTGTCTGTTGTGTGCCATGTCACTTTCAACGTTTTATTTCCAGGTGCATCTCTATTTTTTTTTTTACCCTAGCCTTCTTTTTTAATTTGTTCTTCTCTGTCTTAATGCCATCGCCTATTGAAGTTTCTTTCTATATCAACACTTATTATGTTTGCTGTCCCTATTTTTAAACCGTTTTCCGGTCTCTCCCGTACCCCGTCACTTTTTAGACTTTCTTTCTATGTCTCTCTTTATCTAGTTTTCCGTCCCCATTTTTTGAATTTTTTCCTGTGTTTCCTGTACCACAGCTTCTTACATTTTTGTTTCTGTGTGTGCAGGTTTCGGATGGGATAGAGTTAGTTTTCTTCACGGTAGCTGGTACTGGGCTACGTTTTTGGATTTGTGCTGAAAACAGCATTGATAGCACCGGGAGGTGTCGGTTACTGCTGAGCAGCGCTTGCGCCGCGTCAAGGGCTGCTCTGCTCCTCACCCTGCCCTGCCAGCGAGTGGGCTGGGCGTACACGAGGGGTTGGGAATGGTCGCGGCCGGGACGGCTGACCCAGCTGACCAAAGGGATATTCCAGACCGTATGACGTCGTGCTCAGCAATAAAACTGGGGGGGGGGGGGGGGGGGAGGTTGGTGGGTGGGGGGGACCGCTGCTCGGGACGGGCTGGGCATCGGTCGGGTAGTGGTGAGCATGTGTTTGCATTTGCATCGCTTGTTTGGTTTTTTTGAAATTTGTTTTTAATTATTAAACTTGTTTTGTATCAACCCACGAGAGTGTCTCTCTCATGTTTACCTTTCCAATTCTCCCCCCCATCCCAGCTGTATGGTGCTTACTTGCCAGCCAGGGTTAAACCATGACGCCCTTTCTACTTTTATGAAGCTGCCTATTGTTGATTTTTAAGTTTTTTAAATTTTTAAAAATACCTTAAAATACTTTCAATATTTAAATATTTTGAAAACCTGCCGCGTACCTGGTCGCTTTTACAATTTTCTTTCTCTGTCTACTTTCATCCAGTTCACTGTCTTTATTTTGTAATGTATGCCTCTCTTTTCTGTGCCCCGTCGCTTCTAAGGTTCCTTTCTATTTCTCCGTTCACCGTCACTATTTTTTTTCATTTTCCTTGTCTGTCCTGTGCACAATCCCTTGTAAATTTTTCCTTCTACGTCTACTTTTATCAAGCTGCGTATCACTGTTTATTAATTCTTTCCTGGCTATCGTGTGCCCTGACCCTTTTACACTTTCTTTCTGCTTCTACATCTACTTTAACCTATTTGCTGTCTTTAGCATGTCTTTATTTCCTTAATCACCATTGCTTTTTAAATTTTCTGTCTACTTTTATCCCCTTCGCGGTCTTTATTTGCCTACCTGTCGTGGTTTAAGCCCAGCTGGCAACCAAGCACCACACAGCCGCTCGCTCACTCCCCCCAGGTGGGATGGGGGAGAGAATCGGAAGAGTAAAAGTGAGAAAGCTCGTGGGTTGAGATAAAGACAGTTTAATAGGTAAAGCAAAAGCCGCACACGCAAGCAAAGCAAAAGAAGGAATTCATTCACCACTTCCCATCGGCAGGCAGGTGTTCAGCCATCTCCAGGAAAGCAGGGCTCCATCACGCGTAACGGTTACTTGGGAAGACAAACGCCATTACTCCAAATGTCCCCCCCTTCCTTCTTCTTCCCCCAGCTTTATATGCTGAGCATGACGTCATATGGTCTGGAATATCCCTTTGGTCAGTTGGGGTCAGCTGTCCCGGCTGTGTCCCCTCCCAACTTCTTGTGCACCCCCAGCCTACTCGCTGGTGGTGAGAAGCAGAAAAGGCCTTGACTCTGTGTAAGCACTGCTCAGCAGTAACTAAAACATCCCTGCTTTATCAACACTGTTTCCAGCACAAATCCAAAACACAGCCCCATACTAGCTGCTATGAAGAAAGTTAACTCTACCCCAGCCAAAACCAGCACATTCTCCACCCCTTATTCCATACCATTTACGTCATGCTCAGGTCTCACACTATTCAATGCATTCTCATTAACCATCACCCCCCTTCCCATCCTTTGATAGAATACACATATACCATTCCCTTAGTCTATGGACCACCCCTGTAAAATGTCCACAAATATCCGCAAATGTCCACAAAATGTCCATTGAGTTCATTTGGTCCATGACTTTGGGCTCCATCTGTTATGGTGGTCACTCAGGACAGGAGAGGTGTTGTATTGCATGGAGCTATTGGGCACCAAAGCCAGCTCAGGTGGGGTCACTGCTGCACTTGCACTGCTTCTTGTAAAGCTTGTCCTCCAGTGGTTCAGGTGGTTCCTGCTACAGTAATTCCTGTAACATGCAACTCAAATCATGGGTTACAACAATTTAAAGGTATTTCCATTACAATCTCTACCCCAGTCCCTTTGGACCAGACCACAGGGCTTAGCACTGCAATGAACTCCTCCCCTTGCTCCTAGCCTGGCTAGCAACAAGGGGTTCTTGCTATAATAATTCCCATAACATGCAACTCAAATTCCAGGTTACAATAATTTAAAGGTGTTTCCATTACAACCTCCACCCCTGGTCCCTTTGGACCAGACCATAGGGTTTAATATTGCAATGAACTCCTCCCCTTGCCCCTGCTCTGGCTTGGACTTATCCACAGACTGCAGTTCCTTAGGATTGTACCTGCTCCAAGTGGAGCCTTATCTGTGTGCCACAGTCTCTTCAGGGGTATACCTGCTGCAGCAGAGAGCTATCCACAGCCACAGTCGCTTCGAGGTGCACCTGTTCCAGCGTGGCCTTATCCATGAGTCACAATGCCTTCAGAGATATACCTGCTCCAGCGTGGCCTTACCCACAGCCACAGTCCCTTCAAAAGTAAACCTGCTCCAACATGGCCTTTCCCATGGCTGCAGTCTCTCCAGGGGTGTACCTGCTCTCTCGTGAGCTTATCCATGGCCTCACACTTTGAGGTGCTCCAGCATGACCTCATGCACAGCCGCTGATGCTTCCGGGTGTACCTGCTGCAGCATGGATGTATCCACAGCCACAGATGCTTCGAGGTGTACCTTCTCCTGCGTGGGCTTACCCTTGGACCACAATCCCTTCAGAGTTACACCTGCTGTGGCACAGACATAACCACGGCCACAGACGCTTCGAGTTGTACCTGCTCTGATGTGGGTTTATCCATGGCCACAGACGCTTCGGGGTGTCCTGCTCCCACATGGACTCATCCACAGGTCACAGTCCCTTTGACTCGAGTTCATACTGGAGTTCCAGCCTGTCCAGTACAGCAGCACAGAAACAGCAGCGATGCCCTGGCCATCTGCCAGCCCAGGCGCATGGCCATTGCTGTTATCAAAATGTTCCCAGGCACAGCAGAGTAAGATGATAAGCAGTATGGCAGTACAGCAAGCAGCTAAAGCAAAAAGCAGCCACTAACGAGCACTAGACTCTAATAGACAGTAAGGCAAGCAAACCCCATGGCAAGCACAGGAGCCTGCCGATTAATAGCTAAACAGCAATAACAGCTATAAATTTGATCTAGCACATTCCAATCAAACCTGTCGTTATCTTGAACCCTTTGAGCCCCACGTTGGGCGCCAAAAAGGACTGTCGTGGTTTAAGCCCAGCTGGCAACCAAGCACCACACAGCCGCTCGCTCACTCCCCCCAGGTGGGATGGGGGAGAGAATCGGAAGAGTAAAAGTGAGAAAGCTCGTGGGTTGAGATAAAGACAGTTTAATAGGTAAAGCAAAAGCCGCACACGCAAGCAAAGCAAAAGAAGGAATTCATTCACCACTTCCCATCGGCAGGCAGGTGTTCAGCCATCTCCAGGAAAGCAGGGCTCCATCACGCGTAACGGTTACTTGGGAAGACAAACGCCATTACTCCAAATGTCCCCCCCTTCCTTCTTCTTCCCCCAGCTTTATATGCTGAGCATGACGTCATATGGTCTGGAATATCCCTTTGGTCAGTTGGGGTCAGCTGTCCCGGCTGTGTCCCCTCCCAACTTCTTGTGCACCCCCAGCCTACTCGCTGGTGGTGAGAAGCAGAAAAGGCCTTGACTCTGTGTAAGCACTGCTCAGCAGTAACTAAAACATCCCTGCTTTATCAACACTGTTTCCAGCACAAATCCAAAACACAGCCCCATACTAGCTGCTATGAAGAAAGTTAACTCTACCCCAGCCAAAACCAGCACACTACCTTTACTTTTTTTTTTTTTTAAAAAATTCTTTCTTGTCTTTCCTTAACGCCGTCGCTTTTTAAGGGGTTTTTTCTACATCTCTTTTAGTTCGCTGTTCCACTTTTTGTAATACTTCATTTACTTCCCTAATCCCCCTCACTTCTTAAATGTTCTTCCTACGCCTACTTTCATTCCCCTTGCTGGCTGTTTTTCAGTATTGCTTCTCTTTGTTCTGTTCCATCGCTTTTTAGACTTTCTTTCTACGTCTTCGTTTTAGTTCACCGTCGCTTTTTTGAAATTTTTCCCTCATTTCCTTAGTCCCCGTTGCTTTCAAAACTTCCTACTTTTCTCTCGTTTGCCGTCTTTAGTGTTTAATTATTTTTTCTTGGCTTTCCTTCGTGCCGCCGCTGTTTAGATTTTGCCTCTACGTCTCCGCTTTAGTTCGCTGTCCCCATTTTAAAATTTTTTCCTTAGTTCTTTAATCCCCGCTGCTTTTAAAATGGTCTGTCGTCTTTGATCCCGTTTGCTGTCTTTATTTTGCTGTCTTTATTTTTTAGTTATTTCTTCTCTCTCCTTAGTGCCGTCGCTTTTAAACTTTTCTTACGACCTCTGTTGGAGTTGGCTGTCGCTAGTGAATTTTTTGCCTTTTTTCCCCACTAACTCCCATCGCTTTTTAAACGCAGTTTCTATGCCTACTCTTCTTCCCGTCCATATCTTTATTTTTCATTATTTCTTGTCTGTCTTCAGGGCCATAGCCTTTTAAGTTTTCTTTCTACTTCTCCATTTTAGTTCAGTGTCGCTATGATTTCCTTTTTTCCTTATTTCCGTAATCCCTGGTGCTTTTACAGTTTTCTGTCTAATTTTATCCCGGTTGGTGTCTTTCTTTAATTGCTACTTATCTGTCCTTAGTGCCGGCGCTTTACAAATTTTCTTTCTACGTCGGTTTCAGTTCGCTGTCCCTATTTTTAAATTTTTCTTCCATTCGTTTCCGTAATCGCCATCGCTTGCTAAATTTTCTACTTTCACCCCGTTTGCTGTCTTTATTTTGCTTTCTTTTCCTTTAATTTTTTTTTCTTCTCTCTCGCCAGTGCCCTTGCTTTTTAAGGCTTTTTTCCTACATCTCTCTTAGTTTACTGTCCCTATATTTTAATTTTGCCCTTTATTTCCCTAATGCCCCTCGCTTTTTTAACGTTAGTTCTATGCTGACTTGTAGTCCCTTCGTTATCTTTATTTTTAATTTCTTGTCTTTCCTCAGTCCCGTTGCTTTTTAGATTTTCTTTCTACGTCTCCGGTTTAGTTCACCGTCCCTATTTGAACATTTTTTTGTTCTTTCTTCAGTCCCCATTGCTTTTAAGATTTTCTCTCTAAGTTTATCCCGTTTACTGTCTTTATTTTTTAATTATTTCTTCTCTTTCCTTAGTGCCTTAGTCGCTTTTTACAATTTCTGTCCGTCTTTGTTTAGTTTGCTGTTGCTACTTTTTTAATGCTTGCCTCTCTTAGTCCCTTGGCTTTGAAAGTTTTGCTTCTATGTATACTTTTATCTCGTTTGGGGTTGGTTTTTTTTTTTTTTTTACATTTTCTCCTCTTTGTCCTCTACCCAGTAGTTTTTGAAATTTTCTTTCTACCTCTTCCTGTGTCAAGCTTCCTATCCTTATTTTTCAGTAGTTTTCAGTAGGTTGTGTACCCCGTTGCTTTTTCAATTTACTTTGTATGTGTCATTCTCTTTGTCATCCTTTCTTTATTTTTTTAGTTTCTTCTTGTCTTTCCTAAGAGAGGTGGCTTTTTAGTTTTTCTCGATCTAATTCTATCCCATCCAATGTGTTGATTTGTTAATTCTTTCCTGTCTGTCCCGCAGCCTGCGCTTCACTTTATGAATTTTCTTCGTGTGCCTCTGTTTATTTCGATCGCTGTCTCTATTTTGTTATTTTTTTCTCTCTCTTCAACCCTTGGCTTTTAAAATTTTGTTTCTAGATGCACCGGTAATCTAGTTTGCTGGCCCTGTCTTTAGTCCTCTGCTGGCTGTCCCGCACCTCTTCGCGTTTTCACGTTGCCTTCCACGTCTGCTTTTATCCAGCTCCCTATCCCTATTTTTTAATTCTTTCCCGCCTGTTGCGTACCCCGTCGCTTTTGAATGTTTCTTTCTCGCTCGTCTTTTCTCCGGTTTGCTCTCCCTATTTTTTGGTTTGGGGCGTTTTTTCTCTTCTCCTTACCCTGTCGCTTTTTAAATTTTATGTCTCCATTTACCTGGTTCCCTTTCCCTTGTTTTTAATTCTTTCCTGTCGTGTTCCATGTTGCTTTTAAAATTTTATTTCTGTGACTCCATTTACCTGCTTCACTGCCTCGTTTTTTTCTTTCCTGCATTTCCCATAGCCCATCGCTTTTTCTTTACTCTTTCGAATCTCCCTCTGCAGAGCTCCCCTTGACAATTTTTAAAATTCCCGGCCTCTCTGTCCCGTTCCTTTCTATTTCTCCCTCCATCCGTCTTACGTGCTCTGATTTTTATTTCTGGCCCGTGTTTGTCGCTTTTTCATTTCTCTTTCTATGACTGCCTCTGTCCGGCTTCCCGTCCTTTTCTTTTTTTTTTTTTTTTCCTTTTTAAATTCCTTCCGCTTTATTCCCCTGTTGCAGTTTTCTCTCTGTCTCCCTCTATCCAGTTTCCTGCCGGGGAAAAAATCCCCCTCCTCCGTCTCTCTGTCTCCTGCCTGCGGGTGTCTCCTTCTCTCTGTCCCTCTCTGCTCTTCCTGTCACCCTGCTCGGTCCTTTCCATCTCTCAGCCCTGCTCCCTCCCCCTCTTATTTATTGCTCCATCTCCCCATCCTCCTCCTCACTGCCCTCCATTTCTCTCTCTCTCTCTCTCTCTCCATCCTTGTGCGGCTCCCCGTCCCTCTTTTTTGTTCCCAGCATACCATTTTCTGGCTCCCTGTCCCACGCCTCTTCTCTACCGCCCTCTGTCCTTCCTCCTGCTTGCCTCTTCCCTCTTTTCCTTCTCGCCTGCTGCCTTTGGGCACCGAGCCTTGGAGCCAGCTCACTGCCGGCATTCCTAATGTGCATTAAGGAATAAACTGTTCCTGCCTCCTCTGTGCCCCTGGATGTGTTTGCAGCCCCTGGGTGCAGAGCTTGTGGCTGTGGACAGGTGCTGGGGAGGGGGGGATGTGTTGGGGGGCTTTGGCCAGGGCCCCTGTTGCCAATGGGCTCCAGCTGGGCCTGGAGCTGGGGCAGCCCCAGGTGTGGCCAGTGAGGCTGAGGATGGGGCTGGCCCTGCTGTGTGAAGGGGCTCTAGCTGTAAAGGGGGCTGCCAGGGCACGCCTGCCTGAGGGAGCTGACAAAGGGGAGCTGGCTGAGGAGGAGGGAACCCAAGGGGGCCCTGCAGGCAGGTGCCTCCAGCAAGGAACGGCCAGTCCCTGCAGCCACGAAGGGGCTCGCCGAGCCGTCCCTGACAGAACGCACCACCAGCACGCAGTGCTGGGAGCTCGGTGCCTCCACTGGCTGCATGGGTGAGCCGCTGGGAAGCCTGGAGGTAGAAGAGCATTGAGGCGCCTGCCGCTGAGGCAGAGAGAAAAGCGTTGGGGCGGTGAAGGTCTCCTGCCAGTGCCCGGAGCTGTGGTGAGTCACGCGTTCTCTCCTGTGCGGCCCGGTCCATCTCTGCCGCCCTTCCCCAGATCTCTGCCTGACCTCCCTGCCTGTCCCTGCTTCTGTCTCCCTCTCTGCCGGCCCACCTACCTTGTCCAGCTCCCCAAAACTTGTTACTCTTCTGCCAACTCTGCCCTGTACCACTTCACCTATCCAGGTTTTTTTTTTTTCCCTCCGTTTTCCTCTCTGGGCTCCTTCTCCCTACTTCTTCGTCGTTTCCTGTGTTCCTTCTACCCCGTTGCATTTTAATTTCTCCTTCTATGTTTCCCTCTCTCCAACACCCTGTCTCTATTTTTTAATTCCTCTCACTCTCCTGTGCCCCATCGCTTTTTAAATGTTCTTTCCATGTTTCCTTCTAGCCATCTCCCTGTTGCTATTTTGTCATTATTTCCTGTGTTTCTTATACCCCGTTGCTTTTAAAATTTTCTTTAACTACAGTTCCTTCTAGCCATCTCCCTGTCCCTGCTTTTTTTAACACTCCTGTGTTGCTTGTCCTCGATCGCTGTTTAGGTTTCCTTTCTACTTTGTCCCCTCTCCATCTCCCTGTCCCTATGTTTTAATTCTTGTCTATCTTTCTCGTACACAATTGCTTTTTAAAATTCCTTCTACGTCTCCCTCTGTCTGGCTCCCTTCCTTGATTTTTTTTTTTTTTTTTTAATTCTCCCCTATATTTCTCGTACCCCACGGCTCTTTAATTTCTCTTTCAACAATTCCCTTTATCTGGCTCCCTTCCCCTAAATTTTATTTCCTCCCTTTCTTCCGTATACCCTGTCACCTTTTAAATTTTCTTTCAGTGTTTCCTTCCCTTCTCTTCTCATCCCTCTTCCTATTTTTCAGTTCCTTCCTGTTTTTCTTGTAGTCCGACACTTTTAAAAATGTCTTTCTGTCTCCCTCTATCTGACTCGGGTCCCGATTCTTTTTAACTCCTCCCTCTCTGTCCTGTACCCAGTTGCTTTACAAATCTTCTTTCTAGGTCTCCACTTACTTAGTTTCCTGTCCTTCCTTTTTCTTTTTTTTTCCTGTCTATACTGTACTCCGTCAGTTTAAAATTTTGTTTCTATGGCCACTTTTATCCATTGACCGTCTGTATTTTCTAATGCTCTCCCATCTATCCTGGACCCTGTCGCTTCTTCAGTTTTCTTTCTACCTCTGCTTTTACCAAGCTCCCCATCCCTATTTTTGAATTCTTTCCCGCGTAGTGTATCCCCTCGCTTCTTACCTTTACTGCTACGTGTGCCTATTTTTGCCTCTGTTCTCACTTTTTAATTTGTTCTTGTCTTTCCTTAAAGCCACCACATTTCCAATTTTCTTTCTATGTCAAAGTTTATCCACTGTGCTGTCCCTATTTGTTATGTCTTCCTGTCTATCCTGTACCCTGTCGCTTTTAAGACTTTTCTTGCCATGTCTACTTTAACCAATTCACCGTCTGTCTTTTTTATTTGTTTCCTGTCTGCTCTGTACCCCATGGCTTTTGAAGTTTGCTATGTCTCTCTGTATATTTCTCCCTATTCGTATTTTGTAGCTTTTTCTTGTCTTTCCTTAATGCCTTTGCTTTTATGATTTTCTGCCTAGGTCTCCCTCTCATCACCCTACCCCAATTTTTAAGTGATTTTTCTTGTCTTTCCTTAATGCCTTTGCTTTTTGAATTTTCTTGCTGTGTCAACTTTTATCCCATTTTCTGTACCCATTTTTAATTTTTGTCCCGCCTGTCCTTTACCTGCTTGCTTTTCAAATTTTCCTTCCGCGTCTACTTTAACCACGTCGCTGTCTTTATTTTTAACATTTTTCCTGCCTGTCTGGAACCCCTTGCTTTTTCACTTTTCATTCTATGTCTACTTTCATTGAACTCCCTATCCACATATTTTCACTTATTCCTGTCTGTTGTGTGCCATGTCACTTTCAACGTTTTATTTCCAGGTGCATCTCTATTTTTTTTTTTTTACCCTAGCCTTCTTTTTTAATTTGTTCTTCTCTGTCTTAATGCCATCGCCTATTAAAGTTTCTTTCTATATCAACGCTTATTATGTTTGCTGTCCCTATTTTTAAACCGTTTTCCGGTCTCTCCCGTACCCCGTCACTTTTTAGACTTTCTTTCTATGTCTCTCTTTATCTAGTTTTCCGTCCCCATTTTTTGAATTTTTTCCTGTGTTTCCTGTACCACAGCTTCTTACATTTTTGTTTCTGTGTGTGCAGGTTTCGGATGGGATAGAGTTAGTTTTCTTCACGGTAGCTGGTACTGGGCTACGTTTTTGGATTTGTGCTGAAAACAGCATTGATAGCACCGGGAGGTGTCGGTTACTGCTGAGCAGCGCTTGCGCCACGTCAAGGGCTGCTCTGCTCCTCACCCTGCCCTGCCAGCGAGTGGGCTGGGCGTACACGAGGGGTTGGGAATGGTCGCGGCCGGGACGGCTGACCCAGCTGACCAAAGGGATATTCCAGACCGTATGACGTCGTGCTCAGCAATAAAACTGGGTGGGGGGGGGGGGGGGGAGGTTGGTGGGTGGGGGGGACCGCTGCTCGGGACGGGCTGGGCATCGGTCGGGTAGTGGTGAGCATGTGTTTGCATTTGCATCGCTTGTTTGGTTTTTTTGAAATTTGTTTTTAATTATTAAACTTGTTTTGTATCAACCCACGAGAGTGTCTCTCTCATGTTTACCTTTCCAATTCTCCCCCCCATCCCAGCTGTATGGTGCTTACTTGCCAGCCAGGGTTAAACCATGACGCCCTTTCTACTTTTATGAAGCTGCCTATTGTTGATTTTTAAGTTTTTTAAATTTTTAAAAATACCTTAAAATACTTTCAATATTTAAATATTTTGAAAACCTGCCGCGTACCTGGTCGCTTTTACAATTTTCTTTCTCTGTCTACTTTCATCCAGTTCACTGTCTTTATTTTGTAATGTATGCCTCTCTTTTCTGTGCCCCGTCGCTTCTAAGGTTCCTTTCTATTTCTCCGTTCACCGTCACTATTTTTTTTCATTTTCCTTGTCTGTCCTGTGCACAATCCCTTGTAAATTTTTCCTTCTACGTCTACTTTTATCAAGCTGCGTATCACTGTTTATTAATTCTTTCCTGGCTATCGTGTGCCCTGACCCTTTTACACTTTCTTTCTGCTTCTACATCTACTTTAACCTATTTGCTGTCTTTAGCATGTCTTTATTTCCTTAATCACCATTGCTTTTTAAATTTTCTGTCTACCTTTATCCCCTTCGCGGTCTTTATTTGCCTACCTTTACTTTTTTTTTTTAAAAAAAAATTCTTTCTTGTCTTTCCTTAACGCCGTCGCTTTTTAAGGGGTTTTTTCTACATCTCTTTTAGTTCGCTGTTCCACTTTTTGTAATACTTCATTTACTTCCCTAATCCCCCTCACTTCTTAAATGTTCTTCCTACGCCTACTTTCATTCCCCTTGCTGGCTGTTTTTCAGTATTGCTTCTCTTTGTTCTGTTCCATCGCTTTTTAGACTTTCTTTCTACGTCTTCGTTTTAGTTCACCGTCGCTTTTTTGAAATTTTTTCCTCATTTCCTTAGTCCCCGTTGCTTTCAAAACTTCCTACTTTTCTCTCGTTTGCCGTCTTTAGTGTTTAATTATTTTTTCTTGGCTTTCCTTCGTGCCGCCGCTGTTTAGATTTTGCCTCTACGTCTCCGCTTTAGTTCGCCGTCCCCATTTTAAAATTTTTTCCTTAGTTCTTTAATCCCCGCTGCTTTTAAAATGGTCTGTCGTCTTTGATCCCGTTTGCTGTCTTTATTTTGCTGTCTTTATTTTTTAGTTATTTCTTCTCTCTCCTTAGTGCCGTCGCTTTTAAACTTTTCTTACGACCTCTGTTGGAGTTGGCTGTCGCTAGTGAATTTTTTGCCTTTTTTCCCCACTAACTCCCATCGCTTTTTAAACGCAGTTTCTATGCCTACTCTTCTTCCCGTCCATATCTTTATTTTTCATTATTTCTTGTCTGTCTTCAGGGCCATAGCCTTTTAAGTTTTCTTTCTACTTCTCCATTTTAGTTCAGTGTCGCTATGATTTCCTTTTTTCCTTATTTCCGTAATCCCTGGTGCTTTTACAGTTTTCTGTCTAATTTTATCCCGGTTGGTGTCTTTCTTTAATTGCTACTTATCTGTCCTTAGTGCCGGCGCTTTACAAATTTTCTTTCTACGTCGGTTTCAGTTCGCTGTCCCTATTTTTAAATTTTTCTTCCATTCGTTTCCGTAATCGCC
This sequence comes from Gavia stellata, assembly GCF_030936135.1. Classification (NCBI taxonomy): domain Eukaryota; kingdom Metazoa; phylum Chordata; class Aves; order Gaviiformes; family Gaviidae; genus Gavia; species Gavia stellata. Next base: position 131,506 of record NW_026776646.1, on the reverse strand, counting down.
ATCGCTTGCTAAATTTTCTACTTTCACCCCGTTTGCTGTCTTTATTTTGCTTTCTTTTCCTTTAACTTTTTTTTCTTCTCTCTCGCTAGTGCCCTTGCTTTTTAAGGCTTTTTTCCTACATCTCTCTCAGTTTACTGTCCCTATATTTTAATTTTGCCCTTTATTTCCCTAATGCCCCTCGCTTTTTTAACGTTAGTTCTATGCTGACTTGTAGTCCCTTCGTTATCTTTATTTTTAATTTCTTGTCTTTCCTCAGTCCCGTTGCTTTTTAGATTTTCTTTCTACGTCTCCGGTTTAGTTCACCGTCCCTATTTGAACATTTTTTTGTTCTTTCTTCAGTCCCCATTGCTTTTAAGATTTTCTCTCTAAGTTTATCCCGTTTACTGTCTTTATTTTTTAATTATTTCTTCTCTTTCCTTAGTGCCTTAGTCGCTTTTTACAATTTCTGTCCGTCTTTGTTTAGTTTGCTGTTGCTACTTTTTTAATGCTTGCCTCTCTTAGTCCCTTGGCTTTGAAAGTTTTGCTTCTATGTATACTTTTATCTCGTTTGGGGTTGGTTTTCTTTTTTTAACATTTTCTCCTGTTTGTCCTCTACCCAGTAGTTTTTGAAATTTTCTTTCTACCTCTTCCTGTGTCAAGCTTCCTATCCTTATTTTTCAGTAGTTTTCAGTAGGTTGTGTACCCCGTTGCTTTTTCAATTTACTTTGTATGTGTCATTCTCTTTGTCATCCTTTCTTTATTTTTTTAGTTTCTTCTTGTCTTTCCTAAGAGAGGTGGCTTTTTAGTTTTTCTCGATCTAATTCTATCCCATCCAATGTGTTGATTTGTTAATTCTTTCCTGTCTGTCCCGCAGCCTGCGCTTCACTTTATGAATTTTCTTCGTGTGCCTCTGTTTATTTCGATCGCTGTCTCTATTTTGTTATTTTTTTCTCTCTCTTCAACCCTTGGCTTTTAAAATTTTGTTTCTAGATGCACCGGTAATCTAGTTTGCTGGCCCTGTCTTTAGTCCTCTGCTGGCTGTCCCGCACCTCTTCGCGTTTTCACGTTGCCTTCCACGTCTGCTTTTATCCAGCTCCCTATCCCTATTTTTTAATTCTTTCCCGCCTGTTGCGTACCCCGTCGCTTTTGAATGTTTCTTTCTCGCTCGTCTTTTCTCCGGTTTGCTCTCCCTATTTTTTGGTTTGGGGCGTTTTTTCTCTTCTCCTTACCCTGTCGCTTTTTAAATTTTATGTCTCCATTTACCTGGTTCCCTTTCCCTTGTTTTTAATTCTTTCCTGTCGTGTTCCATGTTGCTTTTAAAATTTTATTTCTGTGACTCCATTTACCTGCTTCACTGCCTCGTTTTTTTCTTTCCTGCATTTCCCATAGCCCATCGCTTTTTCTTTACTCTTTCGAATCTCCCTCTGCAGAGCTCCCCTTGACAATTTTTAAAATTCCCGGCCTCTCTGTCCCGTTCCTTTCTATTTCTCCCTCCATCCGTCTTACGTGCTCTGATTTTTATTTCTGGCCCGTGTTTGTCGCTTTTTCATTTCTCTTTCTATGACTGCCTCTGTCCGGCTTCCCGTCCTTTTTTTTTTTTTTTTTTTTTTCCTTTTTAAATTCCTTCCGCTTTATTCCCCTGTTGCAGTTTTCTCTCTGTCTCCCTCTATCCAGTTTCCTGCCGGGGAAAAAATCCCCCTCCTCCGTCTCTCTGTCTCCTGCCTGCGGGTGTCTCCTTCTCTCTGTCCCTCTCTGCTCTTCCTGTCACCCTGCTCGGTCCTTTCCATCTCTCAGCCCTGCTCCCTCCCCCTCTTATTTATTGCTCCATCTCCCCATCCTCCTCCTCACTGCCCTCCATTTCTCTCTCTCTCTCTCTCCATCCTTGTGCGGCTCCCCGTCCCTCTTTTTTGTTCCCAGCATACCATTTTCTGGCTCCCTGTCCCACGCCTCTTCTCTACCGCCCTCTGTCCTTCCTCCTGCTTGCCTCTTCCCTCTTTTCCTTCTCGCCTGCTGCCTTTGGGCACCGAGCCTTGGAGCCAGCTCACTGCCAGCATTCCTAATGTGCATTAAGGAATAAACTGTTCCTGCCTCCTCTGTGCCCCTGGATGTGTTTGCAGCCCCTGGGTGCAGAGCTTGTGGCTGTGGACAGGTGCTGGGGAGGGGGGGATGTGTTGGGGGGCTTTGGCCAGGGCCCCTGTTGCCAATGGGCTCCAGCTGGGCCTGGAGCTGGGGCAGCCCCAGGTGTGGCCAGTGAGGCTGAGGATGGGGCTGGCCCTGCTGTGTGAAGGGGCTCTAGCTGTAAAGGGGGCTGCCAGGGCACGCCTGCCTGAGGGAGCTGACAAAGGGGAGCTGGCTGAGGAGGAGGGAACCCAAGGGGGCCCTGCAGGCAGGTGCCTCCAGCAAGGAACGGCCAGTCCCTGCAGCCACGAAGGGGCTCGCCGAGCCGTCCCTGACAGAACGCACCACCAGCACGCAGTGCTGGGAGCTCGGTGCCTCCACTGGCTGCATGGGTGAGCCGCTGGGAAGCCTGGAGGTAGAAGAGCATTGAGGCGCCTGCCGCTGAGGCAGAGAGAAAAGCGTTGGGGCGGTGAAGGTCTCCTGCCAGTGCCCGGAGCTGTGGTGAGTCACGCGTTCTCTCCTGTGCGGCCCGGTCCATCTCTGCCGCCCTTCCCCAGATCTCTGCCTGACCTCCCTGCCTGTCCCTGCTTCTGTCTCCCTCTCTGCCGGCCCACCTACCTTGTCCAGCTCCCCAAAACTTGTTACTCTTCTGCCAACTCTGCCCTGTACCACTTCACCTATCCAGGTTTTTTTTTTTTCCCTCCGTTTTCCTCTCTGGGCTCCTTCTCCCTACTTCTTCGTCGTTTCCTGTGTTCCTTCTACCCCGTTGCATTTTAATTTCTCCTTCTATGTTTCCCTCTCTCCAACACCCTGTCTCTATTTTTTAATTCCTCTCACTCTCCTGTGCCCCATCGCTTTTTAAATGTTCTTTCCATGTTTCCTTCTAGCCATCTCCCTGTTGCTATTTTGTCATTATTTCCTGTGTTTCTTATACCCCGTTGCTTTTAAAATTTTCTTTAACTACAGTTCCTTCTAGCCATCTCCCTGTCCCTGCTTTTTTTAACACTCCTGTGTTGCTTGTCCTCGATCGCTGTTTAGGTTTCCTTTCTACTTTGTCCCCTCTCCATCTCCCTGTCCCTATGTTTTAATTCTTGTCTATCTTTCTCGTACACAATTGCTTTTTAAAATTCCTTCTACGTCTCCCTCTGTCTGGCTCCCTTCCTTGATATATTTTTTTTTTTTTTTTTTAATTCTCCCCTATATTTCTCGTACCCCACGGCTCTTTAATTTCTTTTTCAACAATTCCCTTTATCTGGCTCCCTTCCCCTAAATTTTATTTCCTCCCTTTCTTCCGTATACCCTGTCACCTTTTAAATTTTCTTTCAGTGTTTCCTTCCCTTCTCTTCTCATCCCTCTTCCTATTTTTCAGTTCCTTCCTGTTTTTCTTGTAGTCCGACACTTTTAAAAATGTCTTTCTGTCTCCCTCTATCTGACTCGGGTCCCGATTCTTTTTAACTCCTCCCTCTCTGTCCTGTACCCAGTTGCTTTACAAATCTTCTTTCTAGGTCTCCACTTACTTAGTTTCCTGTCCTTCCTTTTTCTTTTTTTTTCCTGTCTATACTGTACTCCGTCAGTTTAAAATTTTGTTTCTATGGCCACTTTTATCCATTGACCGTCTGTATTTTCTAATGCTCTCCCATCTATCCTGGACCCTGTCGCTTCTTCAGTTTTCTTTCTACCTCTGCTTTTACCAAGCTCCCCATCCCTATTTTTGAATTCTTTCCCGCGTAGTGTATCCCCTCGCTTCTTACCTTTACTGCTACGTGTGCCTATTTTTGCCTCTGTTCTCACTTTTTAATTTGTTCTTGTCTTTCCTTAAAGCCACCACATTTCCCATTTTCTTTCTATGTCAAAGTTTATCCACTGTGCTGTCCCTATTTGTTATGTCTTCCTGTCTATCCTGTACCCTGTCGCTTTTAAGACTTTTCTTGCCATGTCTACTTTAACCAATTCACCGTCTGTCTTTTTTATTTGTTTCCTGTCTGCTCTGTACCCCATGGCTTTTGAAGTTTGCTATGTCTCTCTGTATATTTCTCCCTATTCGTATTTTGTAGCTTTTTCTTGTCTTTCCTTAATACCTTTGCTTTTATGATTTTCTGCCTAGGTCTCCCTCTCATCACCCTACCCCAATTTTTAAGTGATTTTTCTTGTCTTTCCTTAATGCCTTTGCTTTTTGAATTTTCTTGCTGTGTCAACTTTTATCCCATTTTCTGTACCCATTTTTAATTTTTGTCCCGCCTGTCCTTTACCTGCTTGCTTTTCAAATTTTCCTTCCGCGTCTACTTTAACCACGTCGCTGTCTTTATTTTTAACATTTTTCCTGCCTGTCTGGAACCCCTTGCTTTTTCACTTTTCATTCTATGTCTACTTTCATTGAACTCCCTGTCCACATATTTTCACTTATTCCTGTCTGTTGTGTGCCATGTCGCTTTCAACGTTTTATTTCCAGGTGCATCTCTATTTTTTTTTTTACCCTAGCCTTCTTTTTTAATTTGTTCTTCTCTGTCTTAATGCCATCGCCTATTAAAGTTTCTTTCTATATCAACACTTATTATGTTTGCTGTCCCTATTTTTAAACCGTTTTCCGGTCTCTCCCGTACCCCGTCACTTTTTAGACTTTCTTTCTATGTCTCTCTTTATCTAGTTTTCCGTCCCCATTTTTTGAATTTTTTCCTGTGTTTCCTGTACCACAGCTTCTTACATTTTTGTTTCTGTGTGTGCAGGTTTCGGATGGGATAGAGTTAGTTTTCTTCACGGTAGCTGGTACTGGGCTATGTTTTTGGATTTGTGCTGAAAACAGCATTGATAGCACCGGGAGGTGTCGGTTACTGCTGAGCAGCGCTTGCGCCGCGTCAAGGGCTGCTCTGCTCCTCACCCTGCCCTGCCAGCGAGTGGGCTGGGCGTACACGAGGGGTTGGGAATGGTCGCGGCCGGGACGGCTGACCCAGCTGACCAAAGGGATATTCCAGACCGTATGACGTCGTGCTCAGCAATAAAACTGGGTGGGGGGGGGGGGGGGAGGTTGGTGGGTGGGGGGGACCGCTGCTCGGGACGGGCTGGGCATCGGTCGGGTAGTGGTGAGCATGTGTTTGCATTTGCATCGCTTGTTTGGTTTTTTTGAAATTTGTTTTTAATTATTAAACTTGTTTTGTATCAACCCACGAGAGTGTCTCTCTCATGTTTACCTTTCCAATTCTCCCCCCCATCCCAGCTGTATGGTGCTTACTTGCCAGCCAGGGTTAAACCATGACGCCCTTTCTACTTTTATGAAGCTGCCTATTGTTGATTTTTAAGTTTTTTAAATTTTTAAAAATACCTTAAAATACTTTCAATATTTAAATATTTTGAAAACCTGCCGCGTACCTGGTCGCTTTTACAATTTTCTTTCTCTGTCTACTTTCATCCAGTTCACTGTCTTTATTTTGTAATGTATGCCTCTCTTTTCTGTGCCCCGTCGCTTCTAAGGTTCCTTTCTATTTCTCCGTTCACCGTCACTATTTTTTTTCATTTTCCTTGTCTGTCCTGTGCACAATCCCTTGTAAATTTTTCCTTCTACGTCTACTTTTATCAAGCTGCGTATCACTGTTTATTAATTCTTTCCTGGCTATCGTGTGCCCTGACCCTTTTACACTTTCTTTCTGCTTCTACATCTACTTTAACCTATTTGCTGTCTTTAGCATGTCTTTATTTCCTTAATCACCATTGCTTTTTAAATTTTCTGTCTACTTTTATCCCCTTCGCGGTCTTTATTTGCCTACCTTTACTTTTTTTTTTTTAAAAAAAAATTCTTTCTTGTCTTTCCTTAACGCCGTCGCTTTTTAAGGGGTTTTTTCTACATCTCTTTTAGTTCGCTGTTCCACTTTTTGTAATACTTCATTTACTTCCCTAATCCCCCTCACTTCTTAAATGTTCTTCCTACGCCTACTTTCATTCCCCTTGCTGGCTGTTTTTCAGTATTGCTTCTCTTTGTTCTGTTCCATCGCTTTTTAGACTTTCTTTCTACGTCTTCGTTTTAGTTCACCGTCGCTTTTTTGAAATTTTTCCCTCATTTCCTTAGTCCCCGTTGCTTTCAAAACTTCCTACTTTTCTCTCGTTTGCCGTCTTTAGTGTTTAATTATTTTTTCTTGGCTTTCCTTCGTGCCGCCGCTGTTTAGATTTTGCCTCTACGTCTCCGCTTTAGTTCGCCGTCCCCATTTTAAAATTTTTTCCTTAGTTCTTTAATCCCCGCTGCTTTTAAAATGGTCTGTCGTCTTTGATCCCGTTTGCTGTCTTTATTTTGCTGTCTTTATTTTTTAGTTATTTCTTCTCTCTCCTTAGTGCCGTCGCTTTTAAACTTTTCTTACGACCTCTGTTGGAGTTGGCTGTCGCTAGTGAATTTTTTGCCTTTTTTCCCCACTAACTCCCATCGCTTTTTAAATGCAGTTTCTATGCCTACTCTTCTTCCCGTCCATATCTTTATTTTTCATTATTTCTTGTCTGTCTTCAGGGCCATAGCCTTTTAAGTTTTCTTTCTACTTCTCCATTTTAGTTCAGTGTCGCTATGATTTCCTTTTTTCCTTATTTCCGTAATCCCTGGTGCTTTTACAGTTTTCTGTCTAATTTTATCCCGGTTGGTGTCTTTCTTTAATTGCTACTTATCTGTCCTTAGTGCCGGCGCTTTACAAATTTTCTTTCTACGTCGGTTTCAGTCCGCTGTCCCTATTTTTAAATTTTTCTTCCATTCGTTTCCGTAATCGCCATCGCTTGCTAAATTTTCTACTTTCACCCCGTTTGCTGTCTTTATTTTGCTTTCTTTTCCTTTAATTTTTTTTTCTTCTCTCTCGCCAGTGCCCTTGCTTTTTAAGGCTTTTTTCCTACATCTCTCTTAGTTTACTGTCCCTATATTTTAATTTTGCCCTTTATTTCCCTAATGCCCCTCGCTTTTTTAACGTTAGTTCTATGCTGACTTGTATTCCCTTCGTTATCTTTATTTTTAATTTCTTGTCTTTCCTCAGTCCCGTTGCTTTTTAGATTTTCTTTCTACGTCTCCGGTTTAGTTCACCGTCCCTATTTGAACATTTTTTTGTTCTTTCTTCAGTCCCCATTGCTTTTAAGATTTTCTCTCTAATTTTATCCCGTTTACTGTCTTTATTTTTTAATTATTTCTTCTCTTTCCTTAGTGCCTTAGTCGCTTTTTACAATTTCTGTCCGTCTTTGTTTAGTTTGCTGTTGCTACTTTTTTAATGCTTGCCTCTCTTAGTCCCTTGGCTTTGAAAGTTTTGCTTCTATGTATACTTTTATCTCGTTTGGGGTTGGTTTTTTTTTTTTTTTAACATTTTCTCCTGTTTGTCCTCTACCCAGTAGTTTTTGAAATTTTCTTTCTACCTCTTCCTGTGTCAAGCTTCCTATCCTTATTTTTCAGTAGTTTTCAGTAGGTTGTGTACCCCGTTGCTTTTTCAATTTACTTTGTATGTGTCATTCTCTTTGTCATCCTTTCTTTATTTTTTTAGTTTCTTCTTGTCTTTCCTAAGAGAGGTGGCTTTTTAGTTTTTCTCGATCTAATTCTATCCCATCCAATGTGTTGATTTGTTAATTCTTTCCTGTCTGTCCCGCAGCCTGCGCTTCACTTTATGAATTTTCTTCGTGTGCCTCTGTTTATTTCGATCGCTGTCTCTATTTTGTTATTTTTTTCTCTCTCTTCAACCCTTGGCTTTTAAAATTTTGTTTCTAGATGCACCGGTAATCTAGTTTGCTGGCCCTGTCTTTAGTCCTCTGCTGGCTGTCCCGCACCTCTTCGCGTTTTCACGTTGCCTTCCACGTCTGCTTTTATCCAGCTCCCTATCCCTATTTTTTAATTCTTTCCCGCCTGTTGCGTACCCCGTCGCTTTTGAATGTTTCTTTCTCGCTCGTCTTTTCTCCGGTTTGCTCTCCCTATTTTTTGGTTTGGGGTGTTTTTTCTCTTCTCCTTACCCTGTCGCTTTTTAAATTTTATGTCTCCATTTACCTGGTTCCCTTTCCCTTGTTTTTAATTCTTTCCTGTCGTGTTCCATGTTGCTTTTAAAATTTTATTTCTGTGACTCCATTTACCTGGTTCACTGCCTCGTTTTTTTCTTTCCTGCATTTCCCATAGCCCATCGCTTTTTCTTTACTCTTTCGAATCTCCCTCTGCAGAGCTCCCCTTGACAATTTTTAAAATTCCCGGCCTCTCTGTCCCGTTCCTTTCTATTTCTCCCTCCATCCGTCTTACGTGCTCTGATTTTTATTTCTGGCCCGTGTTTGTCGCTTTTTCATTTCTCTTTCTATGACTGCCTCTGTCCGGCTTCCCGTCCATATTTTTTTTTTTTTTTTTTTTTCCTTTTTAAATTCCTTCCGCTTTATTCCCCTGTTGCAGTTTTCTCTCTGTCTCCCTCTATCCAGTTTCCTGCCGGGGAAAAAATCCCCCTCCTCCGTCTCTCTGTCTCCTGCCTGCGGGTGTCTCCTTCTCTCTGTCCCTCTCTGCTCTTCCTGTCACCCTGCTCGGTCCTTTCCATCTCTCAGCCCTGCTCCCTCCCCCTCTTATTTATTGCTCCATCTCCCCATCCTCCTCCTCACTGCCCTCCATTTCTCTCTCTCTCTCTCTCCATCCTTGTGCGGCTCCCCGTCCCTCTTTTTTGTTCCCAGCATACCATTTTCTGGCTCCCTGTCCCACGCCTCTTCTCTACCGCCCTCTGTCCTTCCTCCTGCTTGCCTCTTCCCTCTTTTCCTTCTCGCCTGCTGCCTTTGGGCACCGAGCCTTGGAGCCAGCTCACTGCCGGCATTCCTAATGTGCATTAAGGAATAAACTGTTCCTGCCTCCTCTGTGCCCCTGGATGTGTTTGCAGCCCCTGGGTGCAGAGCTTGTGGCTGTGGACAGGTGCTGGGGAGGGGGGGATGTGTTGGGGGGCTTTGGCCAGGGCCCCTGTTGCCAATGGGCTCCAGCTGGGCCTGGAGCTGGGGCAGCCCCAGGTGTGGCCAGTGAGGCTGAGGATGGGGCTGGCCCTGCTGTGTGAAGGGGCTCTAGCTGTAAAGGGGGCTGCCAGGGCACGCCTGCCTGAGGGAGCTGACAAAGGGGAGCTGGCTGAGGAGGAGGGAACCCAAGGGGGCCCTGCAGGCAGGTGCCTCCAGCAAGGAACGGCCAGTCCCTGCAGCCACGAAGGGGCTCGCCGAGCCGTCCCTGACAGAACGCACCACCAGCACGCAGTGCTGGGAGCTCGGTGCCTCCACTGGCTGCATGGGTGAGCCGCTGGGAAGCCTGGAGGTAGAAGAGCATTGAGGCGCCTGCCGCTGAGGCAGAGAGAAAAGCGTTGGGGCGGTGAAGGTCTCCTGCCAGTGCCCGGAGCTGTGGTGAGTCACGCGTTCTCTCCTGTGCGGCCCGGTCCATCTCTGCCGCCCTTCCCCAGATCTCTGCCTGACCTCCCTGCCTGTCCCTGCTTCTGTCTCCCTCTCTGCCGGCCCACCTACCTTGTCCAGCTCCCCAAAACTTGTTACTCTTCTGCCAACTCTGCCCTGTACCACTTCACCTATCCAGGTTTTTTTTTTTTCCCTCCGTTTTCCTCTCTGGGCTCCTTCTCCCTACTTCTTCGTCGTTTCCTGTGTTCCTTCTACCCCGTTGCATTTTAATTTCTCCTTCTATGTTTCCCTCTCTCCAACACCCTGTCTCTATTTTTTAATTCCTCTCACTCTCCTGTGCCCCATCGCTTTTTAAATGTTCTTTCCATGTTTCCTTCTAGCCATCTCCCTGTTGCTATTTTGTCATTATTTCCTGTGTTTCTTATACCCCGTTGCTTTTAAAATTTTCTTTAACTACAGTTCCTTCTAGCCATCTCCCTGTCCCTGCTTTTTTTAACACTCCTGTGTTGCTTGTCCTCGATCGCTGTTTAGGTTTCCTTTCTACTTTGTCCCCTCTCCATCTCCCTGTCCCTATGTTTTAATTCTTGTCTATCTTTCTCGTACACAATTGCTTTTTAAAATTCCTTCTACGTCTCCCTCTGTCTGGCTCCCTTCCTTGATTTTTTTTTTTTTTTTTTTTTTTAATTCTCCCCTATATTTCTCGTACCCCACGGCTCTTTAATTTCTCTTTCAACAATTCCCTTTATCTGGCTCCCTTCCCCTAAATTTTATTTCCTCCCTTTCTTCCGTATACCCTGTCACCTTTTAAATTTTCTTTCAGTGTTTCCTTCCCTTCTCTTCTCATCCCTCTTCCTATTTTTCAGTTCCTTCCTGTTTTTCTTGTAGTCCGACACTTTTAAAAATGTCTTTCTGTCTCCCTCTATCTGACTCGGGTCCCGATTCTTTTTAACTCCTCCCTCTCTGTCCTGTACCCAGTTGCTTTACAAATCTTCTTTCTAGGTCTCCACTTACTTAGTTTCCTGTCCTTCCTTTTTCTTTTTTTTTCCTGTCTATACTGTACTCCGTCAGTTTAAAATTTTGTTTCTATGGCCACTTTTATCCATTGACCGTCTGTATTTTCTAATGCTCTCCCATCTATCCTGGACCCTGTCGCTTCTTCAGTTTTCTTTCTACCTCTGCTTTTACCAAGCTCCCCATCCCTATTTTTGAATTCTTTCCCGCGTAGTGTATCCCCTCGCTTCTTACCTTTACTGCTACGTGTGCCTATTTTTGCCTCTGTTCTCACTTTTTAATTTGTTCTTGTCTTTCCTTAAAGCCACCACATTTCCCATTTTCTTTCTATGTCAAAGTTTATCCACTGTGCTGTCCCTATTTGTTATGTCTTCCTGTCTATCCTGTACCCTGTCGCTTTTAAGACTTTTCTTGCCATGTCTACTTTAACCAATTCACCGTCTGTCTTTTTTATTTGTTTCCTGTCTGCTCTGTACCCCATGGCTTTTGAAGTTTGCTATGTCTCTCTGTATATTTCTCCCTATTCGTATTTTGTAGCTTTTTCTTGTCTTTCCTTAATACCTTTGCTTTTATGATTTTCTGCCTAGGTCTCCCTCTCATCACCCTACCCCAATTTTTAAGTGATTTTTCTTGTCTTTCCTTACTGCCTTTGCTTTTTGAATTTTCTTGCTGTGTCAACTTTTATCCCATTTTCTGTACCCATTTTTAATTTTTGTCCCGCATGTCCTTTACCTGCTTGCTTTTCAAATTTTCCTTCCGCGTCTACTTTAACCACGTCGCTGTCTTTATTTTTAACATTTTTCCTGCCTGTCTGGAACCCCTTGCTTTTTCACTTTTCATTCTATGTCTACTTTCATTGAACTCCCTGTCCACATATTTTCACTTATTCCTGTCTGTTGTGTGCCATGTCGCTTTCAACGTTTTATTTCCAGGTGCATCTCTATTTTTTTTTTTACCCTAGCCTTCTTTTTTAATTTGTTCTTCTCTGTCTTAATGCCATCGCCTATTAAAGTTTCTTTCTATATCAACACTTATTATGTTTGCTGTCCCTATTTTTAAACCGTTTTCCGGTCTCTCCCGTACCCCGTCACTTTTTAGACTTTCTTTCTATGTCTCTCTTTATCTAGTTTTCCGTCCCCATTTTTTGAATTTTTTCCTGTGTTTCCTGTACCACAGCTTCTTACATTTTTGTTTCTGTGTGTGCAGGTTTCGGATGGGATAGAGTTAGTTTTCTTCACGGTAGCCGGTACTGGGCTACGTTTTTGGATTTGTGCTGAAAACAGCATTGATAGCACCGGGAGGTGTCGGTTACTGCTGAGCAGCGCTTGCGCCGCGTCAAGGGCTGCTCTGCTCCTCACCCTGCCCTGCCAGCGAGTGGGCTGGGCGTACACGAGGGGTTGGGAATGGTCGCGGCCGGGACGGCTGACCCAGCTGACCAAAGGGATATTCCAGACCGTATGACGTCGTGCTCAGCAATAAAACTGGGTGTGGGGGGGAGGTTGGTGGGCGGGGGGGACCGCTGCTCGGGACGGGCTGGGCATCGGTCGGGTAGTGGTGAGCATGTGTTTGCATTTGCATCGCTTGTTTGGTTTTTTTAAAATTTGTTTTTAATTATTAAACTTGTTTTGTATCAACCCACGAGAGTGTCTCTCTCATGTTTACCTTTCCAATTCTCCCCCCCATCCCAGCTGTATGGTGCTTACTTGCCAGCCAGGGTTAAACCATGACGCCCTTTCTACTTTTATGAAGCTGCCTATTGTTGATTTTTAAGTTTTTTAAATTTTTAAAAATACCTTAAAATACTTTAAATATTTTGAAAACCTGCCGCGTACCTGGTCGCTTTTACAATTTTCTTTCTCTGTCTACTTTCATCCAGTTCACTGTCTTTACTTTGTAATGTATGCCTCTCTTTTCTGTGCCCCGTCGCTTCTAAGGTTCCTTTCTATTTCTCCGTTCACCGTCACTATTTTTTTTCATTTTCCTTGTCTGTCCTGTGCACAATCCCTTGTAAATTTTTCCTTCTACGTCTACTTTTATCAAGCTGCGTATCACTGTTTATTAATTCTTTCCTGGCTATCGTGTGCCCTGACCCTTTTACACTTTCTTTCTGCTTCTACATCTACTTTAACCTATTTGCTGTCTTTAGCATGTCTTTATTTCCTTAATCACCATTGCTTTTTAAATTTTCTGTCTACTTTTATCCCCTTCGCGGTCTTTATTTGCCTACCTTTACTTTTTTTTTTTTAAAAAAAAATTCTTTCTTGTCTTTCCTTAACGCCGTCGCTTTTTAAGGGGTTTTTTCTACATCTCTTTTAGTTCGCTGTTCCACTTTTTGTAATACTTCATTTACTTCCCTAATCCCCCTCACTTCTTAAATGTTCTTCCTATGCCTACTTTCATTCCCCTTGCTGGCTGTTTTTCAGTATTGCTTCTCTTTGTTCTGTTCCATCGCTTTTTAGACTTTCTTTCTACGTCTTCGTTTTAGTTCACCGTCGCTTTTTTGAAATTTTTTCCTCATTTCCTTAGTCCCCGTTGCTTTCAAAACTTCCTACTTTTCTCTCGTTTGCCGTCTTTAGTGTTTAATTATTTTTTTCTTGGCTTTCCTTCGTGCCGCCGCTGTTTAGATTTTGCCTCTACGTCTCCGCTTTAGTTCGCCGTCCCCATTTTAAAATTTTTTCCTTAGTTCTTTAATCCCCGCTGCTTTTAAAATGGTCTGTCGTCTTTGATCCCGTTTGCTGTCTTTATTTTGCTGTCTTTATTTTTTAGTTATTTCTTCTCTCTCCTTAGTGCCGTCGCTTTTAAACTTTTCTTACGACCTCTGTTGGAGTTGGCTGTCGCTAGTGAATTTTTTGCCTTTTTTCCCCACTAACTCCCATCGCTTTTTAAACGCAGTTTCTATGCCTACTCTTCTTCCCGTCCATATCTTTATTTTTCATTATTTCTTGTCTGTCTTCAGGGCCATAGCCTTTTAAGTTTTCTTTCTACTTCTCCATTTTAGTTCAGTGTCGCTATGATTTCCTTTTTTCCTTATTTCCGTAATCCCTGGTGCTTTTACAGTTTTCTGTCTAATTTTATCCCGGTTGGTGTCTTTCTTTAATTGCTACTTATCTGTCCTTAGTGCCGGCGCTTTACAAATTTTCTTTCTACGTCGGTTTCAGTTCGCTGTCCCTATTTTTAAGTTTTTCTTCCATTCGTTTCCGTAATCGCCATCGCTTGCTAAATTTTCTACTTTCACCCCGTTTGCTGTCTTTATTTTGCTTTCTTTTCCTTTAATTTTTTTTTCTTCTCTCTCGCTAGTGCCCTTGCTTTTTAAGGCTTTTTTCCTACATCTCTCTTAGTTTACTGTCCCTGTATTTTGATTTTGCCCTTTATTTCCCTAATGCCCCTCGCTTTTTTAACGTTAGTTCTATGCTGACTTGTATTCCCTTCGTTATCTTTATTTTTAATTATTTCTTGTCCTTCCTCAGTCCCGTTGCTTATTAGATTTTCTTTCTACGTCTCCGGTTTAGTTCACCGTCCCTATTTGAACATTTTTTTGTTCTTTCTTCAGTCCCCATTGCTTTTAAGATTTTCTCTCTAAGTTTATCCCGTTTACTGTCTTTATTTTTTAATTATTTCTTCTCTTTCCTTAGTGCCTTAGTCGCTTTTTACAATTTCTGTCCGTCTTTGTTTAGTTTGCTGTTGCTACTTTTTTAATGCTTGCCTCTCTTAGTCCCTTGGCTTTGAAAGTTTTGCTTCTATGTATACTTTTATCTCGTTTGGGGTTGGTTTTTTTTTTTTTTTTTACATTTTCTCCTGTTTGTCCTCTACCCAGTAGTTTTTGAAATTTTCTTTCTACCTCTTCCTGTGTCAAGCTTCCTATCCTTATTTTTCAGTAGTTTTCAGTAGGTTGTGTACCCCGTTGCTTTTTCAATTTACTTTGTATGTGTCATTCTCTTTGTCATCCTTTCTTTATTTTTTTAGTTTCTTCTTGTCTTTCCTAAGAGAGGTGGCTTTTTAGTTTTTCTCGATCTAATTCTATCCCATCCAATGTGTTGATTTGTTAATTCTTTCCTGTCTGTCCCGCAGCCTGCGCTTCACTTTATGAATTTTCTTCGTGTGCCTCTGTTTATTTCGATCGCTGTCTCTATTTTGTTATTTTTTTCTCTCTCTTCAACCCTTGGCTTTTAAAATTTTGTTTCTATATGCACCGGTAATCTAGTTTGCTGGCCCTGTCTTTAGTCCTCTGCTGGCTGTCCCGCACCTCTTCGCGTTTTCACGTTGCCTTCCACGTCTGCTTTTATCCAGCTCCCTATCCCTATTTTTTAATTCTTTCCCGCCTGTTGCGTACCCCGTCGCTTTTGAATGTTTCTTTCTCGCTCGTCTTTTCTCCGGTTTGCTCTCCCTATTTTTTGGTTTGGGGCGTTTTTTCTCTTCTCCTTACCCTGTCGCTTTTTAAATTTTATGTCTCCATTTACCTGGTTCCCTTTCCCTTGTTTTTAATTCTTTCCTGTCGTGTTCCATGTTGCTTTTAAAATTTTATTTCTGTGACTCCATTTACCTGCTTCACTGCCTCGTTTTTTTCTTTCCTGCATTTCCCATAGCCCATCGCTTTTTCTTTACTCTTTCGAATCTCCCTCTGCAGAGCTCCCCTTGACAATTTTTAAAATTCCCGGCCTCTCTGTCCCGTTCCTTTCTATTTCTCCCTCCATCCGTCTTACGTGCTCTGATTTTTATTTCTGGCCCGTGTTTGTCGCTTTTTCATTTCTCTTTCTATGACTGCCTCTGTCCGGCTTCCCGTCCATATTTTTTTTTTTTTTTCCTTTTTAAATTCCTTCCGCTTTATTCCCCTGTTGCAGTTTTCTCTCTGTCTCCCTCTATCCAGTTTCCTGCCGGGGAAAAAATCCCCCTCCTCCGTCTCTCTGTCTCCTGCCTGCGGGTGTCTCCTTCTCTCTGTCCCTCTCTGCTCTTCCTGTCACCCTGCTCGGTCCTTTCCATCTCTCAGCCCTGCTCCCTTCCCCTCTTATTTATTGCTCCATCTCCCCATCCTCCTCCTCACTGCCCTCCATTTCTCTCTCTCTCTCTCTCTCCATCCTTGTGCGGCTCCCCGTCCCTCTTTTTTGTTCCCAGCATACCATTTTCTGGCTCCCTGTCCCACGCCTCTTCTCTACCGCCCTCTGTCCTTCCTCCTGCTTGCCTCTTCCCTCTTTTCCTTCTCGCCTGCTGCCTTTGGGCACCGAGCCTTGGAGCCAGCTCACTGCCAGCATTCCTAATGTGCATTAAGGAATAAACTGTTCCTGCCTCCTCTGTGCCCCTGGATGTGTTTGCAGCCCCTGGGTGCAGAGCTTGTGGCTGTGGACAGGTGCTGGGGAGGGGGGGATGTGTTGGGGGGCTTTGGCCAGGGCCCCTGTTGCCAATGGGCTCCAGCTGGGCCTGGAGCTGGGGCAGCCCCAGGTGTGGCCAGTGAGGCTGAGGATGGGGCTGGCCCTGCTGTGTGAAGGGGCTCTAGCTGTAAAGGGGGCTGCCAGGGCACGCCTGCCTGAGGGAGCTGACAAAGGGGAGCTGGCTGAGGAGGAGGGAACCCAAGGGGGCCCTGCAGGCAGGTGCCTCCAGCAAGGAACGGCCAGTCCCTGCAGCCACGAAGGGGCTCGCCGAGCCGTCCCTGACAGAACGCACCACCAGCACGCAGTGCTGGGAGCTCGGTGCCTCCACTGGCTGCATGGGTGAGCCGCTGGGAAGCCTGGAGGTAGAAGAGCATTGAGGCGCCTGCCGCTGAGGCAGAGAGAAAAGCGTTGGGGCGGTGAAGGTCTCCTGCCAGTGCCCGGAGCTGTGGTGAGTCACGCGTTCTCTCCTGTGCGGCCCGGTCCATCTCTGCCGCCCTTCCCCAGATCTCTGCCTGACCTCCCTGCCTGTCCCTGCTTCTGTCTCCCTCTCTGCCGGCCCACCTACCTTGTCCAGCTCCCCAAAACTTGTTACTCTTCTGCCAACTCTGCCCTGTACCACTTCACCTATCCAGGTTTTTTTTTTTTCCCTCCGTTTTCCTCTCTGGGCTCCTTCTCCCTACTTCTTCGTCGTTTCCTGTGTTCCTTCTACCCCGTTGCATTTTAATTTCTCCTTCTATGTTTCCCTCTCTCCAACACCCTGTCCCTATTTTTTAATTCCTCTCACTCTCCTGTGCCCCATCGCTTTTTAAATGTTCTTTCCATGTTTCCTTCTAGCCATCTCCCTGTTGCTATTTTGTCATTATTTCCTGTGTTTCTTATACCCCGTTGCTTTTAAAATTTTCTTTAACTACAGTTCCTTCTAGCCATCTCCCTGTCCCTGCTTTTTTTAACACTCCTGTGTTGCTTGTCCTCGATCGCTGTTTAGGTTTCCTTTCTACTTTGTCCCCTCTCCATCTCCCTGTCCCTATGTTTTAATTCTTGTCTATCTTTCTCGTACTCAAGTGCTTTTTAAAATTCCTTCTACGTCTCCCTCTGTCTGGCTCCCTTCCTTGATTTTTTTTTTTTTTTTTTTTTAATTCTCCCCTATATTTCTCGTACCCCACGGCTCTTTAATTTCTCTTTCAACAATTCCCTTTATCTGGCTCCCTTCCCCTAAATTTTATTTCCTCCCTTTCTTCCGTATACCCTGTCACCTTTTAAATTTTCTTTCAGTGTTTCCTTCCCTTCTCTTCTCATCCCTCTTCCTATTTTTCAGTTCCTTCCTGTTTTTCTTGTAGTCCGACACTTTTAAAAATGTCTTTCTGTCTCCCTCTATCTGACTCGGGTCCCGATTCTTTTTAACTCCTCCCTCTCTGTCCTGTACCCAGTTGCTTTACAAATCTTCTTTCTAGGTCTCCACTTACTTAGTTTCCTGTCCTTCCTTTTTCATTTTTTTTCCTGTCTATACTGTACTCCGTCAGTTTAAAATTTTGTTTCTATGGCCACTTTTATCCATTGACCGTCTGTATTTTCTAATGCTCTCCCATCTATCCTGGACCCTGTCGCTTCTTCAGTTTTCTTTCTACCTCTGCTTTTACCAAGCTCCCCATCCCTATTTTTGAATTCTTTCCCGCGTAGTGTATCCCCTCGCTTCTTACATTTACTGCTACGTGTGCCTATTTTTGCCTCTGTTCTCACTTTTTAATTTGTTCTTGTCTTTCCTTAAAGCCACCACATTTCCCATTTTCTTTCTATGTCAAAGTTTATCCACTGTGCTGTCCCTATTTGTTATGTCTTCCTGTCTATCCTGTACCCTGTCGCTTTTAAGACTTTTCTTGCCATGTCTACTTTAACCAATTCACCGTCTGTCTTTTTTATTTGTTTCCTGTCTGCTCTGTACCCCATGGCTTTTGAAGTTTGCTATGTCTCTCTGTATATTTCTCCCTATTCGTATTTTGTAGCTTTTTCTTGTCTTTCCTTAATACCTTTGCTTTTATGATTTTCTGCCTAGGTCTCCCTCTCATCACCCTACCCCAATTTTTAAGTGATTTTTCTTGTCTTTCCTTACTGCCTTTGCTTTTTGAATTTTCTTGCTGTGTCAACTTTTATCCCATTTTCTGTACCCATTTTTAATTTTTGTCCCGCCTGTCCTTTACCTGCTTGCTTTTCAAATTTTCCTTCCGCGTCTACTTTAACCACGTCGCTGTCTTTATTTTTAACATTTTTCCTGCCTGTCTGGAACCCCTTGCTTTTTCACTTTTCATTCTATGTCTACTTTCATTGAACTCCCTGTCCACATATTTTCACTTATTCCTGTCTGTTGTGTGCCATGTCACTTTCAACGTTTTATTTCCAGGTGCATCTCTATTTTTTTTTTTTTTACCCTAGCCTTATTTTTTAATTTGTTCTTCTCTGTCTTAATGCCATCGCCTATTAAAGTTTCTTTCTATATCAACACTTATTATGTTTGCTGTCCCTATTTTTAAACCGTTTTCCTGTCTCTCCCGTACCCCGTCACTTTTTAGACTTTCTTTCTATGTCTCTGTTTATCTAGTTTTCCGTCCCCATTTTTTGAATTTTTTCCTGTGTTTCCTGTACCACAGCTTCTTACATTTTTGTTTCTGTGTGTGCAGGTTTCGGATGGGATAGAGTTAGTTTTCTTCACGGTAGCCGGTACTGGGCTACGTTTTTGGATTTGTGCTGAAAACAGCATTGATAGCACCGGGAGGTGTCGGTTACTGCTGAGCAGCGCTTGCGCCGCGTCAAGGGCTGCTCTGCTCCTCACCCTGCCCTGCCAGCGAGTGGGCTGGGCGTACACGAGGGGTTGGGAATGGTCGCGGCCGGGACGGCTGACCCAGCTGACCAAAGGGATATTCCAGACCGTATGACGTCGTGCTCAGCAATAAAACTGGGTGTGGGGGGGAGGTTGGTGGGCGGGGGGGACCGCTGCTCGGGACGGGCTGGGCATCGGTCGGGTAGTGGTGAGCATGTGTTTGCATTTGCATCGCTTGTTTGGTTTTTTTAAAATTTGTTTTTAATTATTAAACTTGTTTTGTATCAACCCACGAGAGTGTCTCTCTCATGTTTACCTTTCCAATTCTCCCCCCCATCCCAGCTGTATGGTGCTTACTTGCCAGCCAGGGTTAAACCATGACGCCCTTTCTACTTTTATGAAGCTGCCTATTGTTGATTTTTAAGTTTTTTAAATTTTTAAAAACACCTTAAAATACTTTCAATATTTAAATATTTTGAAAACCTGCCGCGTACCTGGTCGCTTTTACAATTTTCTTTCTCTGTCTACTTTCATCCAGTTCACTGTCTTTATTTTGTAATGTATGCCTCTCTTTTCTGTGCCCCGTCACTTCTAAGGTTCCTTTCTATTTCTCCGTTCACCGTCACTATTTTTTTTCATTTTCCTTGTCTGTCCTGTGCACAATCCCTTGTAAATTTTTCCTTCTACGTCTACTTTTATCAAGCTGCGTATCACTGTTTATTAAATCTTTCCTGGCTATCGTGTGCCCTGACCCTTTTACACTTTCTTTCTGCTTCTACATCTACTTTAACCTATTTGCTGTCTTTAGCATGTCTTTATTTCCTTAATCACCATTGCTTTTTAAATTTTCTGTCTACTTTTATCCCCTTCGCGGTCTTTATTTGCCTACCTTTACTTTTTTTTTTTAAAAAAAAATTCTTTCTTGTCTTTCCTTAACGCCGTCGCTTTTTAAGGGGTTTTTTCTACATCTCTTTTAGTTCGCTGTTCCACTTTTTGTAATACTTCATTTACTTCCCTAATCCCCCTCACTTCTTAAATGTTCTTCCTATGCCTACTTTCATTCCCCTTGATGGCTGTTTTTCAGTATTGCTTCTCTTTGTTCTGTTCCATCGCTTTTTAGACTTTCTTTCTATGTCTTCGTTTTAGTTCACCGTCGCTTTTTTGAAATTTTTTCCTCATTTCCTTAGTCCCCGTTGCTTTCAAAACTTCCTACTTTTCTCTCGTTTGCCGTCTTTAGTGTTTAATTATTTTTTCTTGGCTTTCCTTCGTGCCGCCGCTGTTTAGATTTTGCCTCTACGTCTCCGCTTTAGTTCGCCGTCCCCATTTTAAAATTTTTTCCTTAGTTCTTTAATCCCCGCTGCTTTTAAAATGGTCTGTCGTCTTTGATCCCGTTTGCTGTCTTTATTTTGCTGTCTTTATTTTTTAGTTATTTCTTCTCTCTCCTTAGTGCCGTCGTCGCTTTTAAACTTTTCTTACGACCTCTGTTGGAGTTGGCTGTCGCTAGTGAATTTTTTGCCTTTTTTCCCCACTAACTCCCATCGCTTTTTAAACGCAGTTTCTATGCCTACTCTTCTTCCCGTCCATATCTTTATTTTTCATTATTTCTTGTCTGTCTTCAGGGCCATAGCCTTTTAAGTTTTCTTTCTACTTCTCCATTTTAGTTCAGTGTCGCTATGATTTCCTTTTTTCCTTATTTCCGTAATCCCTGGTGCTTTTACAGTTTTCTGTCTAATTTTATCCCGGTTGGTGTCTTTCTTTAATTGCTATTTATCTGTCCTTAGTGCCGGCGCTTTACAAATTTTCTTTCTACGTCGGTTTCAGTTCGCTGTCCCTATTTTTAAGTTTTTCTTCCATTCGTTTCCGTAATCGCCATCGCTTGCTAAATTTTCTACTTTCACCCCGTTTGCTGTCTTTATTTTGCTTTCTTTTCCTTTAATTTTTTTTTCTTCTCTCTCGCTAGTGCCCTTGCTTTTTAAGGCTTTTTTCCTACATCTCTCTTAGTTTACTGTCCCTATATTTTAATTTTGCCCTTTATTTCCCTAATGCCCCTCGCTTTTTTAACGTTAGTTCTATGCTGACTTGTATTCCCTTCGTTATCTTTATTTTTAATTTCTTGTCTTTCCTCAGTCCCGTTGCTTTTTAGATTTTCTTTCTACGTCTCCGGTTTAGTTCACCGTCCCTATTTGAACATTTTTTTGTTCTTTCTTCAGTCCCCATTGCTTTTAAGATTTTCTCTCTAAGTTTATCCCGTTTACTGTCTTTATTTTTTAATTATTTCTTCTCTTTCCTTAGTGCCTTAGTCGCTTTTTACAATTTCTGTCCGTCTTTGTTTAGTTTGCTGTTGCTACTTTTTTAATGCTTGCCTCTCTTAGTCCCTTGGCTTTGAAAGTTTTGCTTCTATGTATAGTTTCATCTCGTTTGGGGTTGTTTGGGTTTTTTTTCACATTTTCTCCTGTTTGTCCTCTACCCAGTAGTTTTTGAAATTTTCTTTCTACCTCTTCCTGTGTCAAGCTTCCTATCCTTATTTTTCAGTAGTTTTCAGTAGGTTGTGTACCCCGTTGCTTTTTCAATTTACTTTGTATGTGTCATTCTCTTTGTCATCCTTTCTTCATTTTTTTAGTTTCTTCTTGTCTTTCCTAATAGAGGTGGCTTTTTAGTTTTTCTCGATCTAATTCTATCCCATCCAATGTGTTGATTTGTTAATTCTTTCCTGTCTGTCCCGCAGCCTGCGCTTCACTTTATGAATTTTCTTCGTGTGCCTCTGTTTATTTCGATCGCTGTCTCTATTTTGTTATTTTTTTCTCTCTCTTCAACCCTTAGGCTTTTAAAATTTTGTTTCTATATGCACCGGTAATCTAGTTTGCTGGCCCTGTCTTTAGTCCTCTGCTGGCTGTCCCGCACCTCTTCGCGTTTTCACGTTGCCTTCCACGTCTGCTTTTATCCAGCTCCCTATCCCTATTTTTTAATTCTTTCCCGCCTGTTGCGTACCCCGTCGCTTTTGAATGTTTCTTTCTCGCTCGTCTTTTCTCCGGTTTGCTCTCCCTATTTTTTGGTTTGGGGCGTTTTTTCTCTTCTCCTTACCCTGTCGCTTTTTAAATTTTATGTCTCCATTTACCTGGTTCCCTTTCCCTTGTTTTTAATTCTTTCCTGTCGTGTTCCATGTTGCTTTTAAAATTTTATTTCTGTGACTCCATTTACCTGGTTCACTGCCTCGTTTTTTTCTTTCCTGCATTTCCCATAGCCCATCGCTTTTTCTTTACTCTTTCGAATCTCCCTCTGCAGAGCTCCCCTTGACAATTTTTAAAATTCCCGGCCTCTCTGTCCCGTTCCTTTCTATTTCTCCCTCCATCCGTCTTACGTGCTCTGATTTTTATTTCTGGCCCGTGTTTGTCGCTTTTTCATTTCTCTTTCTATGACTGCCTCTGTCCGGCTTCCCGTCCTTTTTTTTTTTTTTTTTTTTTCCTTTTTAAATTCCTTCCGCTTTATTCCCCTGTTGCAGTTTTCTCTCTGTCTCCCTCTATCCAGTTTCCTGCCGGGGAAAAAATCCCCCTCCTCCGTCTCTCTGTCTCCTGCCTGCGGGTGTCTCCTTCTCTCTGTCCCTCTCTGCTCTTCCTGTCACCCTGCTCGGTCCTTTCCATCTCTCAGCCCTGCTCCCTCCCCCTCTTATTTATTGCTCCATCTCCCCATCCTCCTCCTCACTGCCCTCCATTTCTCTCTCTCCCTCTCTCCATCCTTGTGCGGCTCCCCGTCCCTCTTTTTTGTTCCCAGCATACCATTTTCTGGCTCCCTGTCCCACGCCTCTTCTCTACCGCCCTCTGTCCTTCCTCCTGCTTGCCTCTTCCCTCTTTTCCTTCTCGCCTGCTGCCTTTGGGCACCGAGCCTTGGAGCCAGCTCACTGCCGGCATTCCTAATGTGCATTAAGGAATAAACTGTTCCTGCCTCCTCTGTGCCCCTGGATGTGTTTGCAGCCCCTGGGTGCAGAGCTTGTGGCTGTGGACAGGTGCTGGGGAGGGGGGGATGTGTTGGGGGGCTTTGGCCAGGGCCCCTGTTGCCAATGGGCTCCAGCTGGGCCTGGAGCTGGGGCAGCCCCAGGTGTGGCCAGTGAGGCTGAGGATGGGGCTGGCCCTGCTGTGTGAAGGGGCTCTAGCTGTAAAGGGGGCTGCCAGGGCACGCCTGCCTGAGGGAGCTGACAAAGGGGAGCTGGCTGAGGAGGAGGGAACCCAAGGGGGCCCTGCAGGCAGGTGCCTCCAGCAAGGAACGGCCAGTCCCTGCAGCCACGAAGGGGCTCGCCGAGCCGTCCCTGACAGAACGCACCACCAGCACGCAGTGCTGGGAGCTCGGTGCCTCCACTGGCTGCATGCGTGAGCCGCTGGGAAGCCTGGAGGTAGAAGAGCATTGAGGCGCCTGCCGCTGAGGCAGAGAGAAAAGCGTTGGGGCGGTGAAGGTCTCCTGCCAGTGCCCGGAGCTGTGGTGAGTCACGCGTTCTCTCCTGTGCGGCCCGGTCCATCTCTGCCGCCCTTCCCCAGATCTCTGCCTGACCTCCCTGCCTGTCCCTGCTTCTGTCTCCCTCTCTGCCGGCCCACCTACCTTGTCCAGCTCCCCAAAACTTGTTACTCTTCTGCCAACTCTGCCCTGTACCACTTCACCTATCCAGGTTTTTTTTTTTTCCCCTCCGTTTTCCTCTCTGGGCTCCTTCTCCCTACTTCTTCGTGGTTTCCTGTGTTCCTTCTACCCCGTTGCATTTTAATTTCTCCTTCTATGTTTCCCTCTCTCCAACACCCTGTCCCTATTTTTTAATTCCTCTCACTCTCCTGTGCCCCATCGCTTTTTAAATGTTCTTTCCATGTTTCCTTCTAGCCATCTCCCTGTTGCTATTTTGTCATTATTTCCTGTGTTTCTTATACCCCGTTGCTTTTAAAATTTTCTTTAACTACAGTTCCTTCTAGCCATCTCCCTGTCCCTGCTTTTTTTAACACTCCTGTGTTGCTTGTCCTCGATCGCTGTTTAGGTTTCCTTTCTACTTTGTCCCCCCTCCATCTCCCTGTCCCTATGTTTTAATTCTTGCCTATCTTTCTCGTACTCAAGTGCTTTTTAAAATTCCTTCTACGTCTCCCTCTGCCTGGCTCCCTTCCTTGATTTTTTTTTTTTTTTTTTTTTAAATTCTCCCCTATATTTCTCGTACCCGACGGCTCTTTAATTTCTCTTTCAACAATTCCCTTTATCTGGCTCCCTTCCCCTAAATTTTATTTCCTCCCTTTCTTCCGTATACCCTGTCACCTTTTAAATTTTCTTTCAGTGTTTCCTTCCCTTCTCTTCTCATCCCTCTTCCTATTTTTCAGTTCCTTCCTGTTTTTCTTGTAGTCCGACACTTTTAAAAATGTCTTTCTGTCTCCCTCTATCTGACTCGGGTCCCGATTCTTTTTAACTCCTCCCTCTCTGTCCTGTACCCAGTTGCTTTACAAATCTTCTTTCTAGGTCTCCACTTACTTAGTTTCCTGTCCTTCCTTTTTCATTTTTTTTCCTGTCTATACTGTACTCCGTCAGTTTAAAATTTTGTTTCTATGGCCACTTTTATCCATTGACCGTCTGTATTTTCTAATGCTCTCCCATCTATCCTGGACCCTGTCGCTTCTTCAGTTTTCTTTCTACCTCTGCTTTTACCAAGCTCCCCATCCCTATTTTTGAATTCTTTCCCGCGTAGTGTATCCCCTCGCTTCTTACCTTTACTGCTACGTGTGCCTATTTTTGCCTCTGTTCTCACTTTTTAATTTGTTCTTGTCTTTCCTTAAAGCCACCACATTTCCCATTTTCTTTCTATGTCAAAGTTTATCCACTGTGCTGTCCCTATTTGTTATGTCTTCCTGTCTATCCTGTACCCTGTCGCTTTTAAGACTTTTCTTGCCATGTCTACTTTAACCAATTCACCGTCTGTCTTTTTTATTTGTTTCCTGTCTGCTCTGTACCCCATGGCTTTTGAAGTTTGCTATGTCTCTCTGTATATTTCTCCCTATTCGTATTTTGTAGCTTTTTCTTGTCTTTCCTTAATACCTTTGCTTTTATGATTTTCTGCCTAGGTCTCCCTCTCATCACCCTACCCCAATTTTTAAGTGATTTTTCTTGTCTTTCCTTACTGCCTTTGCTTTTTGAATTTTCTTGCTGTGTCAACTTTTATCCCATTTTCTGTACCCATTTTTAATTTTTGTCCCGCCTGTCCTTTACCTGCTTGCTTTTCAAATTTTCCTTCCGCGTCTACTTTAACCACGTCGCTGTCTTTATTTTTAACATTTTTCCTGCCTGTCTGGAACCCCTTGCTTTTTCACTTTTCATTCTATGTCTACTTTCATTGAACTCCCTGTCCACATATTTTCACTTATTCCTGTCTGTTGTGTGCCATGTCACTTTCAACGTTTTATTTCCAGGTGCATCTCTATTTTTTTTTTTTTTACCCTAGCCTTATTTTTTAATTTGTTCTTCTCTGTCTTAATGCCATCGCCTATTAAAGTTTCTTTCTATATCAACACTTATTATGTTTGCTGTCCCTATTTTTAAACCGTTTTCCTGTCTCTCCCGTACCCCGTCACTTTTTAGACTTTCTTTCTATGTCTCTCTTTATCTAGTTTTCCGTCCCCATTTTTTGAATTTTTTCCTGTGTTTCCTGTACCACAGCTTCTTACATTTTTGTTTCTGTGTGTGCAGGTTTCGGATGGGATAGAGTTAGTTTTCTTCACGGTAGCCGGTACTGGGCTACGTTTTTGGATTTGTGCTGAAAACAGCATTGATAGCACCGGGAGGTGTCGGTTACTGCTGAGCAGCGCTTGCGCCGCGTCAAGGGCTGCTCTGCTCCTCACCCTGCCCTGCCAGCGAGTGGGCTGGGCGTACACGAGGGGTTGGGAATGGTCGCGGCCGGGACGGCTGACCCAGCTGACCAAAGGGATATTCCAGACCGTATGACGTCGTGCTCAGCAATAAAACTGGGTGTGGGGGGGAGGTTGGTGGGCGGGGGGGACCGCTGCTCGGGACGGGCTGGGCATCGGTCGGGTAGTGGTGAGCATGTGTTTGCATTTGCATCGCTTGTTTGGTTTTTTTAAAATTTGTTTTTAATTATTAAACTTGTTTTGTATCAACCCACGAGAGTGTCTCTCTCATGTTTACCTTTCCAATTCTCCCCCCCATCCCAGCTGTATGGTGCTTACTTGCCAGCCAGGGTTAAACCATGACGCCCTTTCTACTTTTATGAAGCTGCCTATTGTTGATTTTTAAGTTTTTTAAATTTTTAAAAATACCTTAAAATACTTTAAATATTTTGAAAACCTGCCGCGTACCTGGTCGCTTTTACAATTTTCTTTCTCTGTCTACTTTCATCCAGTTCACTGTCTTTACTTTGTAATGTATGCCTCTCTTTTCTGTGCCCCGTCGCTTCTAAGGTTCCTTTCTATTTCTCCGTTCACCGTCACTATTTTTTTTCATTTTCCTTGTCTGTCCTGTGCACAATCCCTTGTAAATTTTTCCTTCTACGTCTACTTTTATCAAGCTGCGTATCACTGTTTATTAATTCTTTCCTGGCTATCGTGTGCCCTGACCCTTTTACACTTTCTTTCTGCTTCTACATCTACTTTAACCTATTTGCTGTCTTTAGCATGTCTTTATTTCCTTAATCACCATTGCTTTTTAAATTTTCTGTCTACTTTTATCCCCTTCGCGGTCTTTATTTGCCTACCTTTACTTTTTTTTTTTTTTTAAAAATTCTTTCTTGTCTTTCCTTAACGCCGTCGCTTTTTAAGGGGTTTTTTCTACATCTCTTTTAGTTCGCTGTTCCACTTTTTGTAATACTTCATTTACTTCCCTAATCCCCCTCACTTCTTAAATGTTCTTCCTATGCCTACTTTCATTCCCCTTGCTGGCTGTTTTTCAGTATTGCTTCTCTTTGTTCTGTTCCATCGCTTTTTAGACTTTCTTTCTACGTCTTCGTTTTAGTTCACCGTCGCTTTTTTGAAATTTTTTCCTCATTTCCTTAGTCCCCGTTGCTTTCAAAACTTCCTACTTTTCTCTCGTTTGCCGTCTTTAGTGTTTAATTATTTTTTTCTTGGCTTTCCTTCGTGCCGCCGCTGTTTAGATTTTGCCTCTACGTCTCCGCTTTAGTTCGCCGTCCCCATTTTAAAATTTTTTCCTTAGTTCTTTAATCCCCGCTGCTTTTAAAATGGTCTGTCGTCTTTGATCCCGTTTGCTGTCTTTATTTTGCTGTCTTTATTTTTTAGTTATTTCTTCTCTCTCCTTAGTGCCGTCGCTTTTAAACTTTTCTTACGACCTCTGTTGGAGTTGGCTGTCGCTAGTGAATTTTTTGCCTTTTTTCCCCACTAACTCCCATCGCTTTTTAAACGCAGTTTCTATGCCTACTCTTCTTCCCGTCCATATCTTTATTTTTCATTATTTCTTGTCTGTCTTCAGGGCCATAGCCTTTTAAGTTTTCTTTCTACTTCTCCATTTTAGTTCAGTGTCGCTATGATTTCCTTTTTTCCTTATTTCCGTAATCCCTGGTGCTTTTACAGTTTTCTGTCTAATTTTATCCCGGTTGGTGTCTTTCTTTAATTGCTACTTATCTGTCCTTAGTGCCGGCGCTTTACAAATTTTCTTTCTACGTCGGTTTCAGTTCGCTGTCCCTATTTTTAAGTTTTTCTTCCATTCGTTTCCGTAATCGCCATCGCTTGCTAAATTTTCTACTTTCACCCCGTTTGCTGTCTTTATTTTGCTTTCTTTTCCTTTAATTTTTTTTTCTTCTCTCTCGCTAGTGCCCTTGCTTTTTAAGGCTTTTTTCCTACATCTCTCTTAGTTTACTGTCCCTGTATTTTGATTTTGCCCTTTATTTCCCTAATGCCCCTCGCTTTTTTAACGTTAGTTCTATGCTGACTTGTATTCCCTTCGTTATCTTTATTTTTAATTATTTCTTGTCCTTCCTCAGTCCCGTTGCTTATTAGATTTTCTTTCTACGTCTCCGGTTTAGTTCACCGTCCCTATTTGAACATTTTTTTGTTCTTTCTTCAGTCCCCATTGCTTTTAAGATTTTCTCTCTAAGTTTATCCCGTTTACTGTCTTTATTTTTTAATTATTTCTTCTCTTTCCTTAGTGCCTTAGTCGCTTTTTACAATTTCTGTCCGTCTTTGTTTAGTTTGCTGTTGCTACTTTTTTAATGCTTGCCTCTCTTAGTCCCTTGGCTTTGAAAGTTTTGCTTCTATGTATACTTTTATCTCGTTTGGGGTTGGTTTTTTTTTTTTTTTTTACATTTTCTCCTGTTTGTCCTCTACCCAGTAGTTTTTGAAATTTTCTTTCTACCTCTTCCTGTGTCAAGCTTCCTATCCTTATTTTTCAGTAGTTTTCAGTAGGTTGTGTACCCCGTTGCTTTTTCAATTTACTTTGTATGTGTCATTCTCTTTGTCATCCTTTCTTTATTTTTTTAGTTTCTTCTTGTCTTTCCTAAGAGAGGTGGCTTTTTAGTTTTTCTCGATCTAATTCTATCCCATCCAATGTGTTGATTTGTTAATTCTTTCCTGTCTGTCCCGCAGCCTGCGCTTCACTTTATGAATTTTCTTCGTGTGCCTCTGTTTATTTCGATCGCTGTCTCTATTTTGTTATTTTTTTCTCTCTCTTCAACCCTTGGCTTTTAAAATTTTGTTTCTAGATGCACCGGTAATCTAGTTTGCTGGCCCTGTCTTTAGTCCTCTGCTGGCTGTCCCGCACCTCTTCGCGTTTTCACGTTGCCTTCCACGTCTGCTTTTATCCAGCTCCCTATCCCTATTTTTTAATTCTTTCCCGCCTGTTGCGTACCCCGTCGCTTTTGAATGTTTCTTTCTCGCTCGTCTTTTCTCCGGTTTGCTCTCCCTATTTTTTGGTTTGGGGCGTTTTTTCTCTTCTCCTTACCCTGTCGCTTTTTAAATGTTATGTCTCCATTTACCTGGTTCCCTTTCCCTTGTTTTTAATTCTTTCCTGTCGTGTTCCATGTTGCTTTTAAAATTTTATTTCTGTGACTCCATTTACCTGCTTCACTGCCTCGTTTTTTTCTTTCCTGCATTTCCCATAGCCCATCGCTTTTTCTTTACTCTTTCGAATCTCCCTCTGCAGAGCTCCCCTTGACAATTTTTAAAATTCCCGGCCTCTCTGTCCCGTTCCTTTCTATTTCTCCCTCCATCCGTCTTACGTGCTCTGATTTTTATTTCTGGCCCGTGTTTGTCGCTTTTTCATTTCTCTTTCTATGACTGCCTCTGTCCGGCTTCCCGTCCATATTTTTTTTTTTTTTTTCCTTTTTAAATTCCTTCCGCTTTATTCCCCTGTTGCAGTTTTCTCTCTGTCTCCCTCTATCCAGTTTCCTGCCGGGGAAAAAATCCCCCTCCTCCGTCTCTCTGTCTCCTGCCTGCGGGTGTCTCCTTCTCTCTGTCCCTCTCTGCTCTTCCTGTCACCCTGCTCGGTCCTTTCCATCTCTCAGCCCTGCTCCCTTCCCCTCTTATTTATTGCTCCATCTCCCCATCCTCCTCCTCACTGCCCTCCATTTCTCTCTCTCTCTCTCTCTCCATCCTTGTGCGGCTCCCCGTCCCTCTTTTTTGTTCCCAGCATACCATTTTCTGGCTCCCTGTCCCACGCCTCTTCTCTACCGCCCTCTGTCCTTCCTCCTGCTTGCCTCTTCCCTCTTTTCCTTCTCGCCTGCTGCCTTTGGGCACCGAGCCTTGGAGCCAGCTCACTGCCGGCATTCCTAATGTGCATTAAGGAATAAACTGTTCCTGCCTCCTCTGTGCCCCTGGATGTGTTTGCAGCCCCTGGGTGCAGAGCTTGTGGCTGTGGACAGGTGCTGGGGAGGGGGGGATGTGTTGGGGGGCTTTGGCCAGGGCCCCTGTTGCCAATGGGCTCCAGCTGGGCCTGGAGCTGGGGCAGCCCCAGGTGTGGCCAGTGAGGCTGAGGATGGGGCTGGCCCTGCTGTGTGAAGGGGCTCTAGCTGTAAAGGGGGCTGCCAGGGCACGCCTGCCTGAGGGAGCTGACAAAGGGGAGCTGGCTGAGGAGGAGGGAACCCAAGGGGGCCCTGCAGGCAGGTGCCTCCAGCAAGGAACGGCCAGTCCCTGCAGCCACGAAGGGGCTCGCCGAGCCGTCCCTGACAGAACGCACCACCAGCACGCAGTGCTGGGAGCTCGGTGCCTCCACTGGCTGCATGGGTGAGCCGCTGGGAAGCCTGGAGGTAGAAGAGCATTGAGGCGCCTGCCGCTGAGGCAGAGAGAAAAGCGTTGGGGCGGTGAAGGTCTCCTGCCAGTGCCCGGAGCTGTGGTGAGTCACGCGTTCTCTCCTGTGCGGCCCGGTCCATCTCTGCCGCCCTTCCCCAGATCTCTGCCTGACCTCCCTGCCTGTCCCTGCTTCTGTCTCCCTCTCTGCCGGCCCACCTACCTTGTCCAGCTCCCCAAAACTTGTTACTCTTCTGCCAACTCTGCCCTGTACCACTTCACCTATCCAGGTTTTTTTTTTTTCCCTCCGTTTTCCTCTCTGGGCTCCTTCTCCCTACTTCTTCGTCGTTTCCTGTGTTCCTTCTACCCCGTTGCATTTTAATTTCTCCTTCTATGTTTCCCTCTCTCCAACACCCTGTCCCTATTTTTTAATTCCTCTCACTCTCCTGTGCCCCATCGCTTTTTAAATGTTCTTTCCATGTTTCCTTCTAGCCATCTCCCTGTTGCTACTTTGTCATTATTTCCTGTGTTTCTTATACCCCGTTGCTTTTAAAATTTTCTTTAACTACAGTTCCTTCTAGCCATCTCCCTGTCCCTGCTTTTTTTAACACTCCTGTGTTGCTTGTCCTCGATCGCTGTTTAGGTTTCCTTTCTACTTTGTCCCCTCTCCATCTCCCTGTCCCTATGTTTTAATTCTTGCCTATCTTTCTCGTACTCAAGTGCTTTTTAAAATTCCTTCTACGTCTCCCTCTGCCTGGCTCCCTTCCTTGATTTTTTTTTTTTTTTTTTTTTTAAATTCTCCCCTATATTTCTCGTACCCGACGGCTCTTTAATTTCTCTTTCAACAATTCCCTTTATCTGGCTCCCTTCCCCTAAATTTTATTTCCTCCCTTTCTTCCGTATACCCTGTCACCTTTTAAATTTTCTTTCAGTGTTTCCTTCCCTTCTCTTCTCATCCCTCTTCCTATTTTTCAGTTCCTTCCTGTTTTTCTTGTAGTCCGACACTTTTAAAAATGTCTTTCTGTCTCCCTCTATCTGACTCGGGTCCCGATTCTTTTTAACTCCTCCCTCTCTGTCCTGTACCCAGTTGCTTTACAAATCTTCTTTCTAGGTCTCCACTTACTTAGTTTCCTGTCCTTCCTTTTTTATTTTTTTTCCTGTCTATACTGTACTCCGTCAGTTTAAAATTTTGTTTCTATGGCCACTTTTATCCATTGACCGTCTGTATTTTCTAATGCTCTCCCATCTATCCTGGACCCTGTCGCTTCTTCAGTTTTCTTTCTACCTCTGCTTTTACCAAGCTGCCCAGCCCTATTTTTGAATTCTTTCCCGCGTAGTGTATCCCCTCGCTTCTTACATTTACTGCTACGTGTGCCTATTTTTGCCTCTGTTCTCACTTTTTAATTTGTTCTTGTCTTTCCTTAAAGCCACCACATTTCCAATTTTCTTTCTATGTCAAAGTTTATCCACTGTGCTGTCCCTATTTGTTATGTCTTCCTGTCTATCCTGTACCCTGTCGCTTTTAAGACTTTTCTTGCCATGTCTACTTTAACCAATTCACCGTCTGTATTTTTTTATTTGTTTCCTGTCTGCTCTGTACCCCATGGCTTTTGAAGT
Source organism: Gavia stellata (assembly GCF_030936135.1). Classification (NCBI taxonomy): domain Eukaryota; kingdom Metazoa; phylum Chordata; class Aves; order Gaviiformes; family Gaviidae; genus Gavia; species Gavia stellata. The sequence continues at coordinate 100,064 of NW_026776646.1, read as the reverse complement.
TTGCTATGTCTCTCTGTATATTTCTCCCTATTCGTATTTTGTAGCTTTTTCTTGTCTTTCCTTAATACCTTTGCTTTTATGATTTTCTGCCTAGGTCTCCCTCTCATCACCCTACCCCAATTTTTAAGTGATTTTTCTTGTCTTTCCTTAATGCCTTTGCTTTTTGAATTTTCTTGCTGTGTCAACTTTTATCCCATTTTCTGTACCCATTTTTAATTTTTGTCCCGCCTGTCCTTTACCTGCTTGCTTTTCAAATTTTCCTTCCGCGTCTACTTTAACCACGTCGCTGTCTTTATTTTTAACACTTTTCCTGCCTGTCTGGAACCCCTTGCTTTTTCACTTTTCATTCTATGTCTACTTTCATTGAACTCCCTATCCACATATTTTCACTTATTCCTGTCTGTTGTGTGCCATGTCACTTTCAACGTTTTATTTCCAGGTGCATCTCTATTTTTTTTTTTACCCTAGCCTTCTTTTTTAATTTGTTCTTCTCTGTCTTAATGCCATCGCCTATTAAAGTTTCTTTCTATATCAACACTTATTATGTTTGCTGTCCCTATTTTTAAACCGTTTTCCTGTCTCTCCCGTACCCCGTCACTTTTTAGACTTTCTTTCTATGTCTCTCTTTATCTAGTTTTCCGTCCCCATTTTTTGAATTTTTTCCTGTGTTTCCTGTACCACAGCTTCTTACATTTTTGTTTCTGTGTGTGCAGGTTTCGGATGGGATAGAGTTAGTTTTCTTCACGGTAGCCGGTACTGGGCTATGTTTTTGGATTTGTGCTGAAAACAGCATTGATAGCACCGGGAGGTGTCGGTTACTGCTGAGCAGCGCTTGCGCCGCGTCAAGGGCTGCTCTGCTCCTCACCCTGCCCTGCCAGCGAGTGGGCTGGGCGTACACGAGGGGTTGGGAATGGTCGCGGCCGGGACGGCTGACCCAACTGACCAAAGGGATATTCCAGACCGTATGACGTCGTGCTCAGCAATAAAACTGGGTGTGGGGGGGAGGTTGGTGGGTGGGGGGGACCGCTGCTCGGGACGGGCTGGGCATCGGTCGGGTAGTGGTGAGCATGTGTTTGCATTTGCATCGCTTGTTTGGTTTTTTTAAAATTTTTTTTAATTATTAAACTTGTTTTGTATCAACCCACGAGAGTGTCTCTCTCATGTTTACCTTTCCAATTCTCCCCCCCATCCCAGCTGTATGGTGCTTACTTGCCAGCCAGGGTTAAACCATGACGCCCTTTCTACTTTTATGAAGCTGCCTATTGTTGATTTTTAAGTTTTTTAAATTTTTAAAAACACCTTAAAATACTTTCAATATTTAAATATTTTGAAAACCTGCCGCGTACCTGGTCGCTTTTACAATTTTCTTTCTCTGTCTACTTTCATCCAGTTCACTGTCTTTATTTTGTAATGTATGCCTCTCTTTTCTGTGCCCCGTCGCTTCTAAGGTTCCTTTCTATTTCTCCGTTCACCGTCACTATTTTTTTTCATTTTCCTTGTCTGTCCTGTGCACAATCCCTTTTAAATTTTTCCTTCTACGTCTACTTTTATCAAGCTGCGTATCACTGTTTATTAAATCTTTCCTGGCTATCGTGTGCCCTGACCCTTTTACACTTTCTTTCTGCTTCTACATCTACTTTAACCTATTTGCTGTCTTTAGCATGTCTTTATTTCCTTAATCACCATTGCTTTTTAAATTTTCTGTCTACTTTTATCCCCTTCGCGGTCTTTATTTGCCTACCTTTACTTTTTTTTTTTTTTTAAAAATTCTTTCTTGTCTTTCCTTAACGCCGTCGCTTTTTAAGGGGTTTTTTCTACATCTCTTTTAGTTCGCTGTTCCACTTTTTGTAATACTTCATTTACTTCCCTAATCCCTCTCACTTCTTAAATGTTCTTCCTATGCCTACTTTCATTCCCCTTGCTGGCTGTTTTTCAGTATTGCTTCTCTTTGTTCTGTTCCATCGCTTTTTAGACTTTCTTTCTACGTCTTCGTTTTAGTTCACCGTCGCTTTTTTGAAATTTTTTCCTCATTTCCTTAGTCCCCGTTGCTTTCAAAACTTCCTACTTTTCTCTCGTTTGCCGTCTTTAGTGTTTAATTATTTTTTCTTGGCTTTCCTTCGTGCCGCCGCTGTTTAGATTTTGCCTCTACGTCTCCGCTTTAGTTCGCCGTCCCCATTTTAAAATTTTTTCCTTAGTTCTTTAATCCCCGCTGCTTTTAAAATGGTCTGTCGTCTTTGATCCCGTTTGCTGTCTTTATTTTGCTGTCTTTATTTTTTAGTTATTTCTTCTCTCTCCTTAGTGCCGTCGTCGCTTTTAAACTTTTCTTACGACCTCTGTTGGAGTTGGCTGTCGCTAGTGAATTTTTTGCCTTTTTTCCCCACTAACTCCCATCGCTTTTTAAACGCAGTTTCTATGCCTACTCTTCTTCCCGTCGATATCTTTATTTTTCATTATTTCTTGTCTGTCTTCAGGGCCATAGCCTTTTAAGTTTTCTTTCTACTTCTCCATTTTAGTTCAGTGTCGCTATGATTTCCTTTTTTCCTTATTTCCGTAATCCCTGGTGCTTTTACAGTTTTCTGTCTAATTTTATCCCGGTTGGTGTCTTTCTTTAATTGCTACTTATCTGTCCTTAGTGCCGGCGCTTTACAAATTTTCTTTCTACGTCGGTTTCAGTTCGCTGTCCCTATTTTTAAATTTTTCTTCCATTCGTTTCCGTAATCGCCATCGCTTGCTAAATTTTCTACTTTCACCCCGTTTGCTGTCTTTATTTTGCTTTCTTTTCCTTTAATTTTTTTTTCTTCTCTCTCGCTAGTGCCCTTGCTTTTTAAGGCTTTTTTCCTACATCTCTCTTAGTTTACTGTCCCTATATTTTAATTTTGCCCTTTATTTCCCTAATGCCCCTCGCTTTTTTAACGTTAGTTCTATGCTGACTTGTATTCCCTTCGTTATCTTTATTTTTAATTTCTTGTCTTTCCTCAGTCCCGTTGCTTTTTAGATTTTCTTTCTACGTCTCCGGTTTAGTTCACCGTCCCTATTTGAACATTTTTTTGTTCTTTCTTCAGTCCCCATTGCTTTTAAGATTTTCTCTCTAAGTTTATCCCGTTTACTGTCTTTATTTTTTAATTATTTCTTCTCTTTCCTTAGTGCCTTAGTCGCTTTTTACAATTTCTGTCCGTCTTTGTTTAGTTTGCTGTTGCTGCTTTTTTAATGCTTGCCTCTCTTAGTCCCTTGGCTTTGAAAGTTTTGCTTCTATGTATACTTTTATCTCGTTTGGGGTTGTTTGGGTTTTTTTTCACATTTTCTCCTGTTTGTCCTCTACCCAGTAGTTTTTGAAATTTTCTTTCTACCTCTTCCTGTGTCAAGCTTCCTATCCTTATTTTTCAGTAGTTTTCAGTAGGTTGTGTACCCCGTTGCTTTTTCAATTTACTTTGTATGTGTCATTCTCTTTGTCATCCTTTCTTTATTTTTTTAGTTTCTTCTTGTCTTTCCTAAGAGAGGTGGCTTTTTAGTTTTTCTCGATCTAATTCTATCCCATCCAATGTGTTGATTTGTTAATTCTTTCCTGTCTGTCCCGCAGCCTGCGCTTCACTTTATGAATTTTCTTCGTGTGCCTCTGTTTATTTCGATCGCTGTCTCTATTTTGTTATTTTTTTCTCTCTCTTCAACCCTTGGCTTTTAAAATTTTGTTTCTAGATGCACCGGTAATCTAGTTTGCTGGCCCTGTCTTTAGTCCTCTGCTGGCTGTCCCGCACCTCTTCGCGTTTTCACGTTGCCTTCCACGTCTGCTTTTATCCAGCTCCCTATCCCTATTTTTTAATTCTTTCCCGCCTGTTGCGTACCCCGTCGCTTTTGAATGTTTCTTTCTCGCTCGTCTTTTCTCCGGTTTGCTCTCCCTATTTTTTGGTTTGGGGCGTTTTTTCTCTTCTCCTTACCCTGTCGCTTTTTAAATTTTATGTCTCCATTTACCTGGTTCCCTTTCCCTTGTTTTTAATTCTTTCCTGTCGTGTTCCATGTTGCTTTTAAAATTTTATTTCTGTGACTCCATTTACCTGGTTCACTGCCTCGTTTTTTTCTTTCCTGCATTTCCCATAGCCCATCGCTTTTTCTTTACTCTTTCGAATCTCCCTCTGCAGAGCTCCCCTTGACAATTTTTAAAATTCCCGGCCTCTCTGTCCCGTTCCTTTCTATTTCTCCCTCCATCCGTCTTACGTGCTCTGATTTTTATTTCTGGCCCGTGTTTGTCGCTTTTTCATTTCTCTTTCTATGACTGCCTCTGTCCGGCTTCCCGTCCATATTTTTTTTTTTTTTTTCCTTTTTAAATTCCTTCCGCTTTATTCCCCTGTTGCAGTTTTCTCTCTGTCTCCCTCTATCCAGTTTCCTGCCGGGGAAAAAATCCCCCTCCTCCGTCTCTCTGTCTCCTGCCTGCGGGTGTCTCCTTCTCTCTGTCCCTCTCTGCTCTTCCTGTCACCCTGCTCGGTCCTTTCCATCTCTCAGCCCTGCTCCCTTCCCCTCTTATTTATTGCTCCATCTCCCCATCCTCCTCCTCACTGCCCTCCATTTCTCTCTCTCTCTCTCTCTCTCTCCATCCTTGTGCGGCTCCCCGTCCCTCTTTTTTGTTCCCAGCATACCATTTTCTGGCTCCCTGTCCCACGCCTCTTCTCTACCGCCCTCTGTCCTTCCTCCTGCTTGCCTCTTCCCTCTTTTCCTTCTCGCCTGCTGCCTTTGGGCACCGAGCCTTGGAGCCAGCTCACTGCCGGCATTCCTAATGTGCATTAAGGAATAAACTGTTCCTGCCTCCTCTGTGCCCCTGGATGTGTTTGCAGCCCCTGGGTGCAGAGCTTGTGGCTGTGGACAGGTGCTGGGGAGGGGGGGATGTGTTGGGGGGCTTTGGCCAGGGCCCCTGTTGCCAATGGGCTCCAGCTGGGCCTGGAGCTGGGGCAGCCCCAGGTGTGGCCAGTGAGGCTGAGGATGGGGCTGGCCCTGCTGTGTGAAGGGGCTCTAGCTGTAAAGGGGGCTGCCAGGGCACGCCTGCCTGAGGGAGCTGACAAAGGGGAGCTGGCTGAGGAGGAGGGAACCCAAGGGGGCCCTGCAGGCAGGTGCCTCCAGCAAGGAACGGCCAGTCCCTGCAGCCACGAAGGGGCTCGCCGAGCCGTCCCTGACAGAACGCACCACCAGCACGCAGTGCTGGGAGCTCGGTGCCTCCACTGGCTGCATGGGTGAGCCGCTGGGAAGCCTGGAGGTAGAAGAGCATTGAGGCGCCTGCCGCTGAGGCAGAGAGAAAAGCGTTGGGGCGGTGAAGGTCTCCTGCCAGTGCCCGGAGCTGTGGTGAGTCACGCGTTCTCTCCTGTGCGGCCCGGTCCATCTCTGCCGCCCTTCCCCAGATCTCTGCCTGACCTCCCTGCCTGTCCCTGCTTCTGTCTCCCTCTCTGCCGGCCCACCTACCTTGTCCAGCTCCCCAAAACTTGTTACTCTTCTGCCAACTCTGCCCTGTACCACTTCACCTATCCAGGTTTTTTTTTTTTCCCTCCGTTTTCCTCTCTGGGCTCCTTCTCCCTACTTCTTCGTCGTTTCCTGTGTTCCTTCTACCCCGTTGCATTTTAATTTCTCCTTCTATGTTTCCCTCTCTCCAACACCCTGTCCCTATTTTTTAATTCCTCTCACTCTCCTGTGCCCCATCGCTTTTTAAATGTTCTTTCCATGTTTCCTTCTAGCCATCTCCCTGTTGCTACTTTGTCATTATTTCCTGTGTTTCTTATACCCCGTTGCTTTTAAAATTTTCTTTAACTACAGTTCCTTCTAGCCATCTCCCTGTCCCTGCTTTTTTTAACACTCCTGTGTTGCTTGTCCTCGATCGCTGTTTAGGTTTCCTTTCTACTTTGTCCCCTCTCCATCTCCCTGTCCCTATGTTTTAATTCTTGCCTATCTTTCTCGTACTCAAGTGCTTTTTAAAATTCCTTCTACGTCTCCCTCTGCCTGGCTCCCTTCCTTGATTTTTTTTTTTTTTTTTTTTTAAATTCTCCCCTATATTTCTCGTACCCGACGGCTCTTTAATTTCTCTTTCAACAATTCCCTTTATCTGGCTCCCTTCCCCTAAATTTTATTTCCTCCCTTTCTTCCGTATACCCTGTCACCTTTTAAATTTTCTTTCAGTGTTTCCTTCCCTTCTCTTCTCATCCCTCTTCCTATTTTTCAGTTCCTTCCTGTTTTTCTTGTAGTCCGACACTTTTAAAAATGTCTTTCTGTCTCCCTCTATCTGACTCGGGTCCCGATTCTTTTTAACTCCTCCCTCTCTGTCCTGTACCCAGTTGCTTTACAAATCTTCTTTCTAGGTCTCCACTTACTTAGTTTCCTGTCCTTCCTTTTTTATTTTTTTTCCTGTCTATACTGTACTCCGTCAGTTTAAAATTTTGTTTCTATGGCCACTTTTATCCATTGACCGTCTGTATTTTCTAATGCTCTCCCATCTATCCTGGACCCTGTCGCTTCTTCAGTTTTCTTTCTACCTCTGCTTTTACCAAGCTGCCCAGCCCTATTTTTGAATTCTTTCCCGCGTAGTGTATCCCCTCGCTTCTTACATTTACTGCTACGTGTGCCTATTTTTGCCTCTGTTCTCACTTTTTAATTTGTTCTTGTCTTTCCTTAAAGCCACCACATTTCCAATTTTCTTTCTATGTCAAAGTTTATCCACTGTGCTGTCCCTATTTGTTATGTCTTCCTGTCTATCCTGTACCCTGTCGCTTTTAAGACTTTTCTTGCCATGTCTACTTTAACCAATTCACCGTCTGTATTTTTTTATTTGTTTCCTGTCTGCTCTGTACCCCATGGCTTTTGAAGTTTGCTATGTCTCTCTGTATATTTCTCCCTATTCGTATTTTGTAGCTTTTTCTTGTCTTTCCTTAATACCTTTGCTTTTATGATTTTCTGCCTAGGTCTCCCTCTCATCACCCTACCCCAATTTTTAAGTGATTTTTCTTGTCTTTCCTTAATGCCTTTGCTTTTTGAATTTTCTTGCTGTGTCAACTTTTATCCCATTTTCTGTACCCATTTTTAATTTTTGTCCCGCCTGTCCTTTACCTGCTTGCTTTTCAAATTTTCCTTCCGCGTCTACTTTAACCACGTCGCTGTCTTTATTTTTAACACTTTTCCTGCCTGTCTGGAACCCCTTGCTTTTTCACTTTTCATTCTATGTCTACTTTCATTGAACTCCCTATCCACATATTTTCACTTATTCCTGTCTGTTGTGTGCCATGTCACTTTCAACGTTTTATTTCCAGGTGCATCTCTATTTTTTTTTTTACCCTAGCCTTCTTTTTTAATTTGTTCTTCTCTGTCTTAATGCCATCGCCTATTAAAGTTTCTTTCTATATCAACACTTATTATGTTTGCTGTCCCTATTTTTAAACCGTTTTCCTGTCTCTCCCGTACCCCGTCACTTTTTAGACTTTCTTTCTATGTCTCTCTTTATCTAGTTTTCCGTCCCCATTTTTTGAATTTTTTCCTGTGTTTCCTGTACCACAGCTTCTTACATTTTTGTTTCTGTGTGTGCAGGTTTCGGATGGGATAGAGTTAGTTTTCTTCACGGTAGCCGGTACTGGGCTATGTTTTTGGATTTGTGCTGAAAACAGCATTGATAGCACCGGGAGGTGTCGGTTACTGCTGAGCAGCGCTTGCGCCGCGTCAAGGGCTGCTCTGCTCCTCACCCTGCCCTGCCAGCGAGTGGGCTGGGCGTACACGAGGGGTTGGGAATGGTCGCGGCCGGGACGGCTGACCCAACTGACCAAAGGGATATTCCAGACCGTATGACGTCGTGCTCAGCAATAAAACTGGGTGTGGGGGGGAGGTTGGTGGGTGGGGGGGACCGCTGCTCGGGACGGGCTGGGCATCGGTCGGGTAGTGGTGAGCATGTGTTTGCATTTGCATCGCTTGTTTGGTTTTTTTAAAATTTTTTTTAATTATTAAACTTGTTTTGTATCAACCCACGAGAGTGTCTCTCTCATGTTTACCTTTCCAATTCTCCCCCCCATCCCAGCTGTATGGTGCTTACTTGCCAGCCAGGGTTAAACCATGACGCCCTTTCTACTTTTATGAAGCTGCCTATTGTTGATTTTTAAGTTTTTTAAATTTTTAAAAACACCTTAAAATACTTTCAATATTTAAATATTTTGAAAACCTGCCGCGTACCTGGTCGCTTTTACAATTTTCTTTCTCTGTCTACTTTCATCCAGTTCACTGTCTTTATTTTGTAATGTATGCCTCTCTTTTCTGTGCCCCGTCGCTTCTAAGGTTCCTTTCTATTTCTCCGTTCACCGTCACTATTTTTTTTCATTTTCCTTGTCTGTCCTGTGCACAATCCCTTTTAAATTTTTCCTTCTACGTCTACTTTTATCAAGCTGCGTATCACTGTTTATTAAATCTTTCCTGGCTATCGTGTGCCCTGACCCTTTTACACTTTCTTTCTGCTTCTACATCTACTTTAACCTATTTGCTGTCTTTAGCATGTCTTTATTTCCTTAATCACCATTGCTTTTTAAATTTTCTGTCTACTTTTATCCCCTTCGCGGTCTTTATTTGCCTACCTTTACTTTTTTTTTTTTTTTAAAAATTCTTTCTTGTCTTTCCTTAACGCCGTCGCTTTTTAAGGGGTTTTTTCTACATCTCTTTTAGTTCGCTGTTCCACTTTTTGTAATACTTCATTTACTTCCCTAATCCCTCTCACTTCTTAAATGTTCTTCCTATGCCTACTTTCATTCCCCTTGCTGGCTGTTTTTCAGTATTGCTTCTCTTTGTTCTGTTCCATCGCTTTTTAGACTTTCTTTCTACGTCTTCGTTTTAGTTCACCGTCGCTTTTTTGAAATTTTTTCCTCATTTCCTTAGTCCCCGTTGCTTTCAAAACTTCCTACTTTTCTCTCGTTTGCCGTCTTTAGTGTTTAATTATTTTTTCTTGGCTTTCCTTCGTGCCGCCGCTGTTTAGATTTTGCCTCTACGTCTCCGCTTTAGTTCGCCGTCCCCATTTTAAAATTTTTTCCTTAGTTCTTTAATCCCCGCTGCTTTTAAAATGGTCTGTCGTCTTTGATCCCGTTTGCTGTCTTTATTTTGCTGTCTTTATTTTTTAGTTATTTCTTCTCTCTCCTTAGTGCCGTCGTCGCTTTTAAACTTTTCTTACGACCTCTGTTGGAGTTGGCTGTCGCTAGTGAATTTTTTGCCTTTTTTCCCCACTAACTCCCATCGCTTTTTAAACGCAGTTTCTATGCCTACTCTTCTTCCCGTCGATATCTTTATTTTTCATTATTTCTTGTCTGTCTTCAGGGCCATAGCCTTTTAAGTTTTCTTTCTACTTCTCCATTTTAGTTCAGTGTCGCTATGATTTCCTTTTTTCCTTATTTCCGTAATCCCTGGTGCTTTTACAGTTTTCTGTCTAATTTTATCCCGGTTGGTGTCTTTCTTTAATTGCTACTTATCTGTCCTTAGTGCCGGCGCTTTACAAATTTTCTTTCTACGTCGGTTTCAGTTCGCTGTCCCTATTTTTAAATTTTTCTTCCATTCGTTTCCGTAATCGCCATCGCTTGCTAAATTTTCTACTTTCACCCCGTTTGCTGTCTTTATTTTGCTTTCTTTTCCTTTAATTTTTTTTTCTTCTCTCTCGCTAGTGCCCTTGCTTTTTAAGGCTTTTTTCCTACATCTCTCTTAGTTTACTGTCCCTATATTTTAATTTTGCCCTTTATTTCCCTAATGCCCCTCGCTTTTTTAACGTTAGTTCTATGCTGACTTGTATTCCCTTCGTTATCTTTATTTTTAATTTCTTGTCTTTCCTCAGTCCCGTTGCTTTTTAGATTTTCTTTCTACGTCTCCGGTTTAGTTCACCGTCCCTATTTGAACATTTTTTTGTTCTTTCTTCAGTCCCCATTGCTTTTAAGATTTTCTCTCTAAGTTTATCCCGTTTACTGTCTTTATTTTTTAATTATTTCTTCTCTTTCCTTAGTGCCTTAGTCGCTTTTTACAATTTCTGTCCGTCTTTGTTTAGTTTGCTGTTGCTGCTTTTTTAATGCTTGCCTCTCTTAGTCCCTTGGCTTTGAAAGTTTTGCTTCTATGTATACTTTTATCTCGTTTGGGGTTGTTTGGGTTTTTTTTCACATTTTCTCCTGTTTGTCCTCTACCCAGTAGTTTTTGAAATTTTCTTTCTACCTCTTCCTGTGTCAAGCTTCCTATCCTTATTTTTCAGTAGTTTTCAGTAGGTTGTGTACCCCGTTGCTTTTTCAATTTACTTTGTATGTGTCATTCTCTTTGTCATCCTTTCTTCATTTTTTTAGTTTCTTCTTGTCTTTCCTAATAGAGGTGGCTTTTTAGTTTTTCTCGATCTAATTCTATCCCATCCAATGTGTTGATTTGTTAATTCTTTCCTGTCTGTCCCGCAGCCTGCGCTTCACTTTATGAATTTTCTTCGTGTGCCTCTGTTTATTTCGATCGCTGTCTCTATTTTGTTATTTTTTTCTCTCTCTTCAACCCTTGGCTTTTAAAATTTTGTTTCTATATGCACCGGTAATCTAGTTTGCTGTCCCTGTCTTTAGTCCTCTGCTGGCTGTCCCGCACCTCTTCGCGTTTTCACGTTGCCTTCCACGTCTGCTTTTATCCAGCTCCCTATCCCTATTTTTTAATTCTTTCCCGCCTGTTGCGTACCCCGTCGCTTTTGAATGTTTCTTTCTCGCTCGTCTTTTCTCCGGTTTGCTCTCCCTATTTTTTGGTTTGGGGCGTTTTTTCTCTTCTCCTTACCCTGTCGCTTTTTAAATTTTATGTCTCCATTTACCTGGTTCCCTTTCCCTTGTTTTTAATTCTTTCCTGTCGTGTTCCATGTTGCTTTTAAAATTTTATTTCTGTGACTCCATTTACCTGGTTCACTGCCTCGTTTTTTTCTTTCCTGCATTTCCCATAGCCCATCGCTTTTTCTTTACTCTTTCGAATCTCCCTCTGCAGAGCTCCCCTTGACAATTTTTAAAATTCCCGGCCTCTCTGTCCCGTTCCTTTCTATTTCTCCCTCCATCCGTCTTACGTGCTCTGATTTTTATTTCTGGCCCGTGTTTGTCGCTTTTTCATTTCTCTTTCTATGACTGCCTCTGTCCGGCTTCCCGTCCTTTTTTTTTCCTTTTTAAATTCCTTCCGCTTTATTCCCCTGTTGCAGTTTTCTCTCTGTCTCCCTCTATCCAGTTTCCTGCCGGGGAAAAAATCCCCCTCCTCCGTCTCTCTGTCTCCTGCCTGCGGGTGTCTCCTTCTCTCTGTCCCTCTCTGCTCTTCCTGTCACCCTGCTCGGTCCTTTCCATCTCTCAGCCCTGCTCCCTCCCCCTCTTATTTATTGCTCCATCTCCCCATCCTCCTCCTCACTGCCCTCCATTTCTCTCTCTCTCTCTCTCCATCCTTGTGCGGCTCCCCGTCCCTCTTTTTTGTTCCCAGCATACCATTTTCTGGCTCCCTGTCCCACGCCTCTTCTCTACCGCCCTCTGTCCTTCCTCCTGCTTGCCTCTTCCCTCTTTTCCTTCTCGCCTGCTGCCTTTGGGCACCGAGCCTTGGAGCCAGCTCACTGCCGGCATTCCTAATGTGCATTAAGGAATAAACTGTTCCTGCCTCCTCTGTGCCCCTGGATGTGTTTGCAGCCCCTGGGTGCAGAGCTTGTGGCTGTGGACAGGTGCTGGGGAGGGGGGGATGTGTTGGGGGGCTTTGGCCAGGGCCCCTGTTGCCAATGGGCTCCAGCTGGGCCTGGAGCTGGGGCAGCCCCAGGTGTGGCCAGTGAGGCTGAGGATGGGGCTGGCCCTGCTGTGTGAAGGGGCTCTAGCTGTAAAGGGGGCTGCCAGGGCACGCCTGCCTGAGGGAGCTGACAAAGGGGAGCTGGCTGAGGAGGAGGGAACCCAAGGGGGCCCTGCAGGCAGGTGCCTCCAGCAAGGAACGGCCAGTCCCTGCAGCCACGAAGGGGCTCGCCGAGCCGTCCCTGACAGAACGCACCACCAGCACGCAGTGCTGGGAGCTCGGTGCCTCCACTGGCTGCATGGGTGAGCCGCTGGGAAGCCTGGAGGTAGAAGAGCATTGAGGCGCCTGCCGCTGAGGCAGAGAGAAAAGCGTTGGGGCGGTGAAGGTCTCCTGCCAGTGCCCGGAGCTGTGGTGAGTCACGTGTTCTCTCCTGTGCGGCCCGGTCCATCTCTGCCGCCCTTCCCCAGATCTCTGCCTGACCTCCCTGCCTGTCCCTGCTTCTGTCTCCCTCTCTGCCGGCCCACCTACCTTGTCCAGCTCCCCAAAACTTGTTACTCTTCTGCCAACTCTGCCCTGTACCACTTCACCTATCCAGGTTTTTTTTTTTTCCCTCCGTTTTCCTCTCTGGGCTCCTTCTCCCTACTTCTTCGTGGTTTCCTGTGTTCCTTCTACCCCGTTGCATTTTAATTTCTCCTTCTATGTTTCCCTCTCTCCAACACCCTGTCCCTATTTTTTAATTCCTCTCACTCTCCTGTGCCCCATCGCTTTTTAAATGTTCTTTCCATGTTTCCTTCTAGCCATCTCCCTGTTGCTATTTTGTCATTATTTCCTGTGTTTCTTATACCCCGTTGCTTTTAAAATTTTCTTTAACTACAGTTCCTTCTAGCCATCTCCCTGTCCCTGCTTTTTTTAACACTCCTGTGTTGCTTGTCCTCGATCGCTGTTTAGGTTTCCTTTCTACTTTGTCCCCTCTGCATCTCCCTGTCCCTATGTTTTAATTCTTGTCTATCTTTCTCGTACTCAAGTGCTTTTTAAAATTCCTTCTACGTCTCCCTCTGCCTGGCTCCCTTCCTTGATTTTTTTTTTTTTTTTTTTTTTTTAATTCTCCCCTATATTTCTCGTACCCCACGGCTCTTTAATTTCTCTTTCAACAATTCCCTTTATCTGGCTCCCTTCCCCTAAATTTTATTTCCTCCCTTTCTTCCGTATACCCTGTCACCTTTTAAATTTTCTTTCAGTGTTTCCTTCCCTTCTCTTCTCATCCCTCTTCCTATTTTTCAGTTCCTTCCTGTTTTTCTTGTAGTCCGACACTTTTAAAAATGTCTTTCTGTCTCCCTCTATCTGACTCGGGTCCCGATTCTTTTTAACTCCTCCCTCTCTGTCCTGTACCCAGTTGCTTTACAAATCTTCTTTCTAGGTCTCCACTTACTTAGTTTCCTGTCCTTCCTTTTTCTTTTTTTTTCCTGTCTATACTGTACTCCGTCAGTTTAAAATTTTGTTTCTATGGCCACTTTTATCCATTGACCATCTGTATTTTCTAATGCTCTCCCATCTATCCTGGACCCTGTCGCTTCTTCAGTTTTCTTTCTACCTCTGCTTTTACCAAGCTGCCCAGCCCTATTTTTGAATTCTTTCCCGCGTAGTGTATCCCCTCGCTTCTTACATTTACTGCTACGTGTGCCTATTTTTGCCTCTGTTCTCACTTTTTAATTTGTTCTTGTCTTTCCTTAAAGCCACCACATTTCCAATTTTCTTTCTATGTCAAAGTTTATCCACTGTGCTGTCCCTATTTGTTATGTCTTCCTGTCTATCCTGTACCCTGTCGCTTTTAAGACTTTTCTTGCCATGTCTACTTTAACCAATTCACCGTCTGTCTTTTTTATTTGTTTCCTGTCTGCTCTGTACCCCATGGCTTTTGAAGTTTGCTATGTCTCTCTGTATATTTCTCCCTATTCGTATTTTGTAGCTTTTTCTTGTCTTTCCTTAATACCTTTGCTTTTATGATTTTCTGCCTAGGTCTCCCTCTCATCACCCTACCCCAATTTTTAAGTGATTTTTCTTGTCTTTCCTTACTGCCTTTGCTTTTTGAATTTTCTTGCTGTGTCAACTTTTATCCCATTTTCTGTACCCATTTTTAATTTTTGTCCCGCCTGTCCTTTACCTGCTTGCTTTTCAAATTTTCCTTCCGCGTCTACTTTAACCACGTCGCTGTCTTTATTTTTAACATTTTTCCTGCCTGTCTGGAACCCCTTGCTTTTTCACTTTTCATTCTATGTCTACTTTCATTGAACTCCCTGTCCACATATTTTCACTTATTCCTGTCTGTTGTGTGCCATGTCACTTTCAACGTTTTATTTCCAGGTGCATCTCTATTTTTTTTTTTTTTTACCCTAGCCTTATTTTTTAATTTGTTCTTCTCTGTCTTAATGCCATCGCCTATTAAAGTTTCTTTCTATATCAACACTTATTATGTTTGCTGTCCCTATTTTTAAACCGTTTTCCTGTCTCTCCCGTACCCCGTCACTTTTTAGACTTTCTTTCTATGTCTCTGTTTATCTAGTTTTCCGTCCCCATTTTTTGAATTTTTTCCTGTGTTTCCTGTACCACAGCTTCTTACATTTTTGTTTCTGTGTGTGCAGGTTTCGGATGGGATAGAGTTAGTTTTCTTCACGGTAGCCGGTACTGGGCTACGTTTTTGGATTTGTGCTGAAAACAGCATTGATAGCACCGGGAGGTGTCGGTTACTGCTGAGCAGCGCTTGCGCCGCGTCAAGGGCTGCTCTGCTCCTCACCCTGCCCTGCCAGCGAGTGGGCTGGGCGTACACGAGGGGTTGGGAATGGTCGCGGCCGGGACGGCTGACCCAGCTGACCAAAGGGATATTCCAGACCGTATGACGTCGTGCTCAGCAATAAAACTGGGTGTGGGGGGGAGGTTGGTGGGCGGGGGGGACCGCTGCTCGGGACGGGCTGGGCATCGGTCGGGTAGTGGTGAGCATGTGTTTGCATTTGCATCGCTTGTTTGGTTTTTTTAAAATTTGTTTTTAATTATTAAACTTGTTTTGTATCAACCCACGAGAGTGTCTCTCTCATGTTTACCTTTCCAATTCTCCCCCCCATCCCAGCTGTATGGTGCTTACTTGCCAGCCAGGGTTAAACCATGACGCCCTTTCTACTTTTATGAAGCTGCCTATTGTTGATTTTTAAGTTTTTTAAATTTTTAAAAACACCTTAAAATACTTTCAATATTTAAATATTTTGAAAACCTGCCGCGTACCTGGTCGCTTTTACAATTTTCTTTCTCTGTCTACTTTCATCCAGTTCACTGTCTTTATTTTGTAATGTATGCCTCTCTTTTCTGTGCCCCGTCGCTTCTAAGGTTCCTTTCTATTTCTCCGTTCACCGTCACTATTTTTTTTCATTTTCCTTGTCTGTCCTGTGCACAATCCCTTGTAAATTTTTCCTTCTACGTCTACTTTTATCAAGCTGCGTATCACTGTTTATTAAATCTTTCCTGGCTATCGTGTGCCCTGACCCTTTTACACTTTCTTTCTGCTTCTACATCTACTTTAACCTATTTGCTGTCTTTAGCATGTCTTTATTTCCTTAATCACCATTGCTTTTTAAATTTTCTGTCTACTTTTATCCCCTTCGCGGTCTTTATTTGCCTACCTTTACTTTTTTTTTTTAAAAAAAAATTCTTTCTTGTCTTTCCTTAACGCCGTCGCTTTTTAAGGGGTTTTTTCTACATCTCTTTTAGTTCGCTGTTCCACTTTTTGTAATACTTCATTTACTTCCCTAATCCCCCTCACTTCTTAAATGTTCTTCCTATGCCTACTTTCATTCCCCTTGCTGGCTGTTTTTCAGTATTGCTTCTCTTTGTTCTGTTCCATCGCTTTTTAGACTTTCTTTCTACGTCTTCGTTTTAGTTCACCGTCGCTTTTTTGAAATTTTTTCCTCATTTCCTTAGTCCCCGTTGCTTTCAAAACTTCCTACTTTTCTCTCGTTTGCCGTCTTTAGTGTTTAATTATTTTTTCTTGGCTTTCCTTCGTGCCGCCGCTGTTTAGATTTTGCCTCTACGTCTCCGCTTTAGTTCGCCGTCCCCATTTTAAAATTTTTTCCTTAGTTCTTTAATCCCCGCTGCTTTTAAAATGGTCTGTCGTCTTTGATCCCGTTTGCTGTCTTTATTTTGCTGTCTTTATTTTTTAGTTATTTCTTCTCTCTCCTTAGTGCCGTCGTCGCTTTTAAACTTTTCTTACGACCTCTGTTGGAGTTGGCTGTCGCTAGTGAATTTTTTGCCTTTTTTCCCCACTAACTCCCATCGCTTTTTAAACGCAGTTTCTATGCCTACTCTTCTTCCCGTCCATATCTTTATTTTTCATTATTTCTTGTCTGTCTTCAGGGCCATAGCCTTTTAAGTTTTCTTTCTACTTCTCCATTTTAGTTCAGTGTCGCTATGATTTCCTTTTTTCCTTATTTCCGTAATCCCTGGTGCTTTTACAGTTTTCTGTCTAATTTTATCCCGGTTGGTGTCTTTCTTTAATTGCTACTTATCTGTCCTTAGTGCCGGCGCTTTACAAATTTTCTTTCTACGTCGGTTTCAGTTCGCTGTCCCTATTTTTAAGTTTTTCTTCCATTCGTTTCCGTAATCGCCATCGCTTGCTAAATTTTCTACTTTCACCCCGTTTGCTGTCTTTATTTTGCTTTCTTTTCCTTTAATTTTTTTTTCTTCTCTCTCGCTAGTGCCCTTGCTTTTTAAGGCTTTTTTCCTACATCTCTCTTAGTTTACTGTCCCTATATTTTAATTTTGCCCTTTATTTCCCTAATGCCCCTCGCTTTTTTAACGTTAGTTCTATGCTGACTTGTATTCCCTTCGTTATCTTTATTTTTAATTTCTTGTCTTTCCTCAGTCCCGTTGCTTTTTAGATTTTCTTTCTACGTCTCCGGTTTAGTTCACCGTCCCTATTTGAACATTTTTTTGTTCTTTCTTCAGTCCCCATTGCTTTTAAGATTTTCTCTCTAAGTTTATCCCGTTTACTGTCTTTATTTTTTAATTATTTCTTCTCTTTCCTTAGTGCCTTAGTCGCTTTCTACAATTTCTGTCCGTCTTTGTTTAGTTTGCTGTTGCTACTTTTTTAATGCTTGCCTCTCTTAGTCCCTTGGCTTTGAAAGTTTTGCTTCTATGTGTACTTTTATCTCGTTTGGGGTTGGTTTGTTTTTTTTTTTAACATTTTCTTCTGTTTGTCCTCTACCCAGTAGTTTTTGAAATTTTCTTTCTACCTCTTCCTGTGTCAAGCTTCCTATCCTTATTTTTCAGTAGTTTTCAGTAGGTTGTGTACCCCGTTGCTTTTTCAATTTACTTTGTATGTGTCATTCTCTTTGTCATCCTTTCTTCATTTTTTTAGTTTCTTCTTGTCTTTCCTAATAGAGGTGGCTTTTTAGTTTTTCTCGATCTAATTCTATCCCATCCAATGTGTTGATTTGTTAATTCTTTCCTGTCTGTCCCGCAGCCTGCGCTTCACTTTATGAATTTTCTTCGTGTGCCTCTGTTTATTTCCATCGCTGTCTCTATTTTGTTATTTTTTTCTCTCTCTTCAACCCTTAGGCTTTTAAAATTTTGTTTCTATATGCACCGGTAATCTAGTTTGCTGGCCCTGTCTTTAGTCCTCTGCTGGCTGTCCCGCACCTCTTCGCGTTTTCACGTTGCCTTCCACGTCTGCTTTTATCCAGCTCCCTATCCCTATTTTTTAATTCTTTCCCGCCTGTTGCGTACCCCGTCGCTTTTGAATGTTTCTTTCTCGCTCGTCTTTTCTCCGGTTTGCTCTCCCTATTTTTTGGTTTGGGGCGTTTTTTCTCTTCTCCTTACCCTGTCGCTTTTTAAATGTTATGTCTCCATTTACCTGGTTCCCTTTCCCTTGTTTTTAATTCTTTCCTGTCGTGTTCCATGTTGCTTTTAAAATTTTATTTCTGTGACTCCATTTACCTGGTTCACTGCCTTGTTTTTTTCTTTCCTGCATTTCCCATAGCCCATCGCTTTTTCTTTACTCTTTCGAATCTCCCTCTGCAGAGCTCCCCTTGACAATTTTTAAAATTCCCGGCCTCTCTGTCCCGTTCCTTTCTATTTCTCCCTCCATCCGTCTTACGTGCTCTGATTTTTATTTCTGGCCCGTGTTTGTCGCTTTTTCATTTCTCTTTCTATGACTGCCTCTGTCCGGCTTCCCGTCCTTTTTTTTTTTTTTTTTTTTTCCTTTTTAAATTCCTTCCGCTTTATTCCCCTGTTGCAGTTTTCTCTCTGTCTCCCTCTATCCAGTTTCCTGCCGGGGAAAAAATCCCCCTCCTCCGTCTCTCTGTCTCCTGCCTGCGGGTGTCTCCTTCTCTCTGTCCCTCTCTGCTCTTCCTGTCACCCTGCTCGGTCCTTTCCATCTCTCAGCCCTGCTCCCTCCCCCTCTTATTTATTGCTCCATCTCCCCATCCTCCTCCTCACTGCCCTCCATTTCTCTCTCTCTCTCTCTCCATCCTTGTGCGGCTCCCCGTCCCTCTTTTTTGTTCCCAGCATACCATTTTCTGGCTCCCTGTCCCACGCCTCTTCTCTACCGCCCTCTGTCCTTCCTCCTGCTTGCCTCTTCCCTCTTTTCCTTCTCGCCTGCTGCCTTTGGGCACCGAGCCTTGGAGCCAGCTCACTGCCGGCATTCCTAATGTGCATTAAGGAATAAACTGTTCCTGCCTCCTCTGTGCCCCTGGATGTGTTTGCAGCCCCTGGGTGCAGAGCTTGTGGCTGTGGACAGGTGCTGGGGAGGGGGGGATGTGTTGGGGGGCTTTGGCCAGGGCCCCTGTTGCCAATGGGCTCCAGCTGGGCCTGGAGCTGGGGCAGCCCCAGGTGTGGCCAGTGAGGCTGAGGATGGGGCTGGCCCTGCTGTGTGAAGGGGCTCTAGCTGTAAAGGGGGCTGCCAGGGCACGCCTGCCTGAGGGAGCTGACAAAGGGGAGCTGGCTGAGGAGGAGGGAACCCAAGGGGGCCCTGCAGGCAGGTGCCTCCAGCAAGGAACGGCCAGTCCCTGCAGCCACGAAGGGGCTCGCCGAGCCGTCCCTGACAGAACGCACCACCAGCACGCAGTGCTGGGAGCTCGGTGCTGCTGAGGCAGAGAGAAAAGCGTTGGGGCGGTGAAGGTCTCCTGCCAGTGCCCGGAGCTGTGGTGAGTCACGCGTTCTCTCCTGCGCAGCCCGGTCCATCTCTGCCGCCCTTCCCCAGATCTCTGCCTGACCTCCCTGCCTGTCCCTGCTTCTGTCTCCCTCTCTGCCGGCCCACCTACCTTGTCCAGCTCCCCAAAACTTGTTACTCTTCTGCCAACTCTGCCCTGTACCACTTCACCTATCCAGTTTTTTTTTTTCCCCTCCGTTTTCCTCTCTGGGCTCCTTCTCCCTACTTCTTCATCGTTTCCTGTGTTCCTTCTACCCCGTTGCATTTTAATTTCTCTTTCTATGTTTCCCTCTCTCCAACACCCTGTCCCTATTTTTTAATTCCTCTCACTCTCCTGTGCCCCATCGCTTTTTAAATGTTCTTTCCATGTTTCCTTCTAGCCATCTCCCTGTTGCTACTTTGTCATTATTTCCTGTGTTTCTTATACCCCGTTGCTTTTAAAATTTTCTTTAACTACAGTTCCTTCTAGCCATCTCCCTGTCCCTGCTTTTTTTAACACTCCTGTGTTGCTTGTCCTCGATCGCTGTTTAGGTTTCCTTTCTACTTTGTCCCCTCTCCATCTCCCTGTCCCTATGTTTTAATTCTTGCCTATCTTTCTCGTACTCAAGTGCTTTTTAAAATTCCTTCTACGTCTCCCTCTGTCTGGCTCCCTTCCTTGATTTTTTTTTTTTTTTATTCTCCCCTATATTTCTCGTACCCCACGGCTCTTTAATTTCTCTTTCAACAATTCCCTTTATCTGGCTCCCTTCCCCTAAATTTTATTTCCTCCCTTTCTTCCGTATACCCTGTCACCTTTTAAATTTTCTTTCAGTGTTTCCTTCCCTTCTCTTCTCATCTCTCTTCCTATTTTTCAGTTCCTTCCTGTTTTTCTTGTAGTCCGACACTTTTAAAAATGTCTTTCTGTCTCCCTCTATCTGACTCGGGTCCCGATTCTTTTTAACTCCTCCCTCTCTGTCCTGTACCCAGTTGCTTTACAAATCTTCTTTCTAGGTCTCCACTTACTTAGTTTCCTGTCCTTCCTTTTTCATTTTTTTTCCTGTCTATACTGTACTCCGTCAGTTTAAAATTTTGTTTCTATGGCCACTTTTATCCATTGACCGTCTGTATTTTCTAATGCTCTCCCATCTATCCTGGACCCTGTCGCTTCTTCAGTTTTCTTTCTACCTCTGCTTTTACCAAGCTCCCCATCCCTATTTTTGAATTCTTTCCCGCGTAGTGTATCCCCTCGCTTCTTACATTTACTGCTACGTGTGCCTATTTTTGCCTCTGTTCTCACTTTTTAATTTGTTCTTGTCTTTCCTTAAAGCCACCACATTTCCAATTTTCTTTCTATGTCAAAGTTTATCCACTGTGCTGTCCCTATTTGTTATGTCTTCCTGTCTATCCTGTACCCTGTCGCTTTTAAGACTTTTCTTGCCATGTCTACTTTAACCAATTCACCGTCTGTCTTTTTTATTTGTTTCCTGTCTGCTCTGTACCCCATGGCTTTTGAAGTTTGCTATGTCTCTCTGTATATTTCTCCCTATTCGTATTTTGTAGCTTTTTCTTGTCTTTCCTTAATACCTTTGCTTTTATGATTTTCTGCCTAGGTCTCCCTCTCATCACCCTACCCCAATTTTTGAGTGAATTTTCTTGTCTTTCTTTAATGCCTTTGCTTTTTGAATTTTCTTGCTGTGTCAACTTTTATCCCATTTTCTGTACCCATTTTTAATTTTTGTCCCGCCTGTCCTTTACCTGCTTGCTTTTCAAATTTTCCTTCCGCGTCTACTTTAACCACGTCGCTGTCTTTATTTTTAACATTTTTCCTGCCTGTCTGGAACCCCTTGCTTTTTCACTTTTCATTCTATGTCTACTTTCATTGAACTCCCTATCCACATATTTTCACTTATTCCTGTCTGTTGTGTGCCATGTCACTTTCAACGTTTTATTTCCAGGTGCATCTCTATATTTTTTTTTTTTACCCTAGCCTTATTTTTTAATTTGTTCTTCTCTGTCTTAATGCCATCGCTTATTAAAGTTTCTTTCTATATCAACACTTATTATGTTTGCTGTCCCTATTTTTAAACTGTTTTCCTGTCTCTCCCGTACCCCGTCACTTTTTAGACTTTCTTTCTATGTCTCTCTTTATCTAGTTTTCCGTCCCCATTTTTTGAATTTTTTCCTGTGTTTCCTGTACCACAGCTTCTTACACTTTTGTTTCTGTGTGTGCAGGTTTTGGATGGGATAGAGTTAGTTTTCTTCACGGTAGCCGGTACTGGGCTACGTTTTGGATTTGTGCTGAAAACAGCATTGATAGCACCGGGAGGTGTCGGTTACTGCCGAGCAGCGCTTGCGCCGCGTCAAGGGCTGCTCTGCTCCTCACCCTGCCCTGCCAGCGAGTGGGCTGGGCGTACACGAGGGGTTGGGAATGGTCGCGGCCGGGACGGCTGACCCAACTGACCAAAGGGATATTCCAGACCGTATGACGTCGTGCTCAGCAATAAAACTGGGTGTGGGGGGGAGGTTGGTGGGTGGGGGGGACCGCTGCTCGGGACGGGCTGGGCATCGGTCGGGTAGTGGTGAGCATGTGTTTGCATTTGCATCGCTTGTTTGGTTTTTTTAAAATTTGTTTTTAATTATTAAACTTGTTTTGTATCAACCCACGAGAGTGTCTCTCTCATGTTTACCTTTCCAATTCTCCCCCCCATCCCAGCTGTATGGTGCTTACTTGCCAGCCAGGGTTAAACCATGACGCCCTTTCTACTTTTATGAAGCTGCCTATTGTTGATTTTTAAGTTTTTTAAATTTTTAAAAATACCTTAAAATACTTTAAATATTTAAATATTTTGAAAACCTGCCGCGTACCTGGTCGCTTTTACAGTTTTCTTTCTCTGTCTACTTTCATCCAGTTCACTGTCTTTATTTTGTAATGTATGCCTCTCTTTTCTGTGCCCCGTCGCTTCTAAGGTTCCTTTCTATTTCTCCGTTCACCGTCACTATTTTTTTTCATTTTCCTTGTCTGTCCTGTGCACAATCCCTTGTAAATTTTTCCTTCTACGTCTACTTTTATCAAGCTGCGTATCACTGTTTATTAATTCTTTCCTGGCTATCGTGTGCCCTGACCCTTTTACACTTTCTTTCTGCTTCTACATCTACTTTAACCTATTTGCTGTCTTTAGCATGTCTTTATTTCCTTAATCACCATTGCTTTTTAAATTTTCTGTCTACTTTTATCCCCTTCGCGGTCTTTATTTGCCTACCTTTACTTTTTTTTTAAAAAAAATTCTTTCTTGTCTTTCCTTAACGCCGTCGCTTTTTAAGGGGTTTTTTCTACATCTCTTTTAGTTCGCTGTTCCACTTTTTGTAATACTTCATTTACTTCCCTAATCCCCCTCACTTCTTAAATGTTCTTCCTATGCCTACTTTCATTCCCCTTGCTGGCTGTTTTTCAGTATTGCTTCTCTTTGTTCTGTTCCATCGCTTTTTAGACTTTCTTTCTACGTCTTCGTTTTAGTTCACCGTCGCTTTTTTGAAATTTTTTCCTCATTTCCTTAGTCCCCGTTGCTTTCAAAACTTCCTACTTTTCTCTCGTTTGCCGTCTTTAGTGTTTAATTATTTTTTCTTGGCTTTCCTTCGTGCCGCCGCTGTTTAGATTTTGCCTCTACGTCTCCGCTTTAGTTCGCCGTCCCCATTTTAAAATTTTTTCCTTAGTTCTTTAATCCCCGCTGCTTTTAAAATGGTCTCTCGTCTTTGATCCCGTTTGCTGTCTTTATTTTTTAGTTATTTCTTCTCTCTCCTTAGTGCCGTCGCTTTTAAACTTTTCTTATGACCTCTGTTGGAGTTGGCTGTCGCTAGTGAATTTTTTGCCTTTTTTCCCCACTAACTCCCATCGCTTTTTAAACGCAGTTTCTATGCCTACTCTTCTTCCCGTCCATATCTTTATTTTTCATTACTTCTTGTCTGTCTTCAGGGCCATAGCCTTTTAAGTTTTCTTTCTACTTCTCCATTTTAGTTCAGTGTCGCTATGATTTCCTTTTTTCCTTATTTCCGTAATCCCTGGTGCTTTTACAGTTTTCTGTCTAATTTTATCCCGGTTGGTGTCTTTCTTTAATTGCTACTTATCTGTCCTTAGTGCCGGCGCTTTACAAATTTTCTTTCTACGTCGGTTTCAGTTCGCTGTCCCTATTTTTAAATTTTTCTTCCATTCGTTTCCGTAATCGCCATCGCTTGCTAAATTTTCTACTTTCACCCCGTTTGATGTCTTTATTTTGCTTTCTTTTCCTTTAATTTTTTTTTCTTCTCTCTCGCTAGTGCCCTTGCTTTTTAAGGCTTTTTTCCTACATCTCTCTTAGTCTACTGTCCCTGTATTTTGATTTTGCCCTTTATTTCCCTAATGCCCCTCGCTTTTTTAACGTTAGTTCTATGCTGACTTGTATTCCCTTCGTTATCTTTATTTTTAATTATTTCTTGTCTTTCCTCAGTCCCGTTGCTTTTTAGATTTTCTTTCTACGTCTCCGGTTTAGTTCACCGTCCCTATTTGAACATTTTTTTGTTCTTTCTTCAGTCCCCATTGCTTTTAAGATTTTCTCTCTAAGTTTATCCCGTTTACTGTCTTTATTTTTTAATTATTTCTTCTCTTTCCTTAGTGCCTTAGTCGCTTTTTACAATTTCTGTCCGTCTTTGTTTAGTTTGCTGTTGCTACTTTTTTAATGCTTGCCTCTCTTAGTCCCTTGGCTTTGAAAGTTTTGCTTCTATGTATACTTTTATCTCGTTTGGGGTTGGTTTGTTTTTTTTTTTAACATTTTCTTCTGTTTGTCCTCCACCCAGTAGTTTTTGAAATTTTCTTCCTACCTCTTCCTGTGTCAAGCTTCCTATCCTTATTTTTCAGTAGTTTTCAGTAGGTTGTGTACCCCGTTGCTTTTTCAATTTACTTTGTATGTGTCACTCTCTTTGTCATCCTTTCTTCATTTTTTTAGTTTCTTCTTGTCTTTCCTAAGAGAGGTGGCTTTTTAGTTTTTCTCGATCTAATTCTATCCCATCCAATGTGTTGATTTGTTAATTCTTTCCTGTCTGTCCCGCAGCCTGCGCTTCACTTTATGAATTTTCTTCATGTGCCTCTGTTTATTTCGATCGCTGTCTCTATTTTGTTATTTTTTTCTCTCTCTTCAACCCTTGGCTTTTAAAATTTTGTTTCTAGATGCACCGGTAATCTAGTTTGCTGGCCCTGTCTTTAGTCCTCTGCTGGCTGTCCCGCACCTCTTCGCGTTTTCACGTTGCCTTCCACGTCTGCTTTTATCCAGCTCCCTATCCCTATTTTTTAATTCTTTCCCGCCTGTTGCGTACCCCGTCGCTTTTGAATGTTTCTTTCTCGCTCGTCTTTTCTCCGGTTTGCTCTCCCTATTTTTTGGTTTGGGGCGTTTTTTCTCTTCTCCTTACCCTGTCGCTTTTTAAATTTTATGTCTCCATTTACCTGGTTCCCTTTCCCTTGTTTTTAATTCTTTCCTGTCGTGTTCCATGTTGCTTTTAAAATTTTATTTCTGTGACTCCATTTACCTGGTTCACTGCCTCGTTTTTTTCTTTCCTGCATTTCCCATAGCCCATCGCTTTTTCTTTACTCTTTCGAATCTCCCTCTGCAGAGCTCCCCTTGACAATTTTTAAAATTCCCGGCCTCTCTGTCCCGTTCCTTTCTATTATTCCCTCCATCCGTCTTACGTGCTCTGATTTTTATTTCTGGCCCGTGTTTGTCGCTTTTTCATTTCTCTTTCTATGACTGCCTCTGTCCAGCCTCCCGTCCATATTTTTTTTTTTTTTTCCTTTTTAAATTCCTTCCGCTTTATTCCCCTGTTGCAGTTTTCTCTCTGTCTCCCTCTATCCAGTTTCCTGCCGGGGAAAAAATCCCCCTCCTCCGTCTCTCTGTCTCCTGCCTGCGGGTGTCTCCTTCTCTCTGTCCCTCTCTGCTCTTCCTGTCACCCTGCTCGGTCCTTTCCATCTCTCAGCCCTGCTCCCTTCCCCTCTTATTTATTGCTCCATCTCCCCATCCTCCTCCTCACTGCCCTCCATTTCTCTCTCTCTCTCTCTCTCCATCCTTGTGCGGCTCCCCATCCCTCTTTTTTGTTCCCAGCATACCATTTTCTGGCTCCCTGTCCCACGCCTCTTCTCTACCGCCCTCTGTCCTTCCTCCTGCTTGCCTCTTCCCTCTTTTCCTTCTCGCCTGCTGCCTTTGGGCACCGAGCCTTGGAGCCAGCTCACTGCCGGCATTCCTAATGTGCATTAAGGAATAAACTGTTCCTGCCTCCTCTGTGCCCCTGGATGTGTTTGCAGCCCCTGGGTGCAGAGCTTGTGGCTGTGGACAGGTGCTGGGGAGGGGGGGATGTGTTGGGGGGCTTTGGCCAGGGCCCCTGTTGCCAATGGGCTCCAGCTGGGCCTGGAGCTGGGGCAGCCCCAGGTGTGGCCAGTGAGGCTGAGGATGGGGCTGGCCCTGCTGTGTGAAGGGGCTCTAGCTGTAAAGGGGGCTGCCAGGGCACGCCTGCCTGAGGGAGCTGACAAAGGGGAGCTGGCTGAGGAGGAGGGAACCCAAGGGGGCCCTGCAGGCAGGTGCCTCCAGCAAGGAACGGCCAGTCCCTGCAGCCACGAAGGGGCTCGCCGAGCCGTCCCTGACAGAACGCACCACCAGCACGCAGTGCTGGGAGCTCGGTGCTGCTGAGGCAGAGAGAAAAGCGTTGGGGCGGTGAAGGTCTCCTGCCAGTGCCCGGAGCTGTGGTGAGTCACGCGTTCTCTCCTGCGCAGCCCGGTCCATCTCTGCCGCCCTTCCCCAGATCTCTGCCTGACCTCCCTGCCTGTCCCTGCTTCTGTCTCCCTCTCTGCCGGCCCACCTACCTTGTCCAGCTCCCCAAAACTTGTTACTCTTCTGCCAACTCTGCCCTGTACCACTTCACCTATCCAGTTTTTTTTTTTCCCCTCCGTTTTCCTCTCTGGGCTCCTTCTCCCTACTTCTTCGTCGTTTCCTGTGTTCCTTCTACCCCGTTGCATTTTAATTTCTCTTTCTATGTTTCCCTCTCTCCAACACCCTGTCCCTATTTTTTAATTCCTCTCACTCTCCTGTGCCCCATCGCTTTTTAAATGTTCTTTCCATGTTTCCTTCTAGCCATCTCCCTGTTGCTACTTTGTCATTATTTCCTGTGTTTCTTATACCCCGTTGCTTTTAAAATTTTCTTTAACTACAGTTCCTTCTAGCCATCTCCCTGTCCCTGCTTTTTTTAACACTCCTGTGTTGCTTGTCCTCGATCGCTGTTTAGGTTTCCTTTCTACTTTGTCCCCTCTCCATCTCCCTGTCCCTAT
Organism: Gavia stellata; assembly: GCF_030936135.1. Taxonomy (NCBI): domain Eukaryota; kingdom Metazoa; phylum Chordata; class Aves; order Gaviiformes; family Gaviidae; genus Gavia; species Gavia stellata. Next base: position 73,821 of record NW_026776646.1, on the reverse strand, counting down.
GTTTTAATTCTTGCCTATCTTTCTCGTACTCAAGTGCTTTTTAAAATTCCTTCTACGTCTCCCTCTGTCTGGCTCCCTTCCTTGATTTTTTTTTTTTTTATTCTCCCCTATATTTCTCGTACCCGACGGCTCTTTAATTTCTCTTTCAACAATTCCCTTTATCTGGCTCCCTTCCCCTAAATTTTATTTCCTCCCTTTCTTCCGTATACCCTGTCACCTTTTAAATTTTCTTTCAGTGTTTCCTTCCCTTCTCTTCTCATATCTCTTCCTATTTTTCAGTTCCTTCCTGTTTTTCTTGTAGTCCGACACTTTTAAAAATGTCTTTCTGTCTCCCTCTATCTGACTCGGGTCCCGATTCTTTTTAACTCCTCCCTCTCTGTCCTGTACCCAGTTGCTTTACAAATCTTCTTTCTAGGTCTCCACTTACTTAGTTTCCTGTCCTTCCTTTTTCATTTTTTTTCCTGTCTATACTGTACTCCGTCAGTTTAAAATTTTGTTTCTATGGCCACTTTTATCCATTGACCGTCTGTATTTTCTAATGCTCTCCCATCTATCCTGGACCCTGTCGCTTCTTCAGTTTTCTTTCTACCTCTGCTTTTACCAAGCTGCCCAGCCCTATTTTTGAATTCTTTCCCGCGTAGTGTATCCCCTCGCTTCTTACATTTACTGCTACGTGTGCCTATTTTTGCCTCTGTTCTCACTTTTTAATTTGTTCTTGTCTTTCCTTAAAGCCACCACATTTCCAATTTTCTTTCTATGTCAAAGTTTATCCACTGTGCTGTCCCTATTTGTTATGTCTTCCTGTCTATCCTGTACCCTGTCGCTTTTAAGACTTTTCTTGCCATGTCTACTTTAACCAATTCACCGTCTGTCTTTTTTATTTGTTTCCTGTCTGCTCTGTACCCCATGGCTTTTGAAGTTTGCTATGTCTCTCTGTATATTTCTCCCTATTCGTATTTTGTAGCTTTTTCTTGTCTTTCCTTAATACCTTTGCTTTTATGATTTTCTGCCTAGGTCTCCCTCTCATCACCCTACCCCAATTTTTGAGTGAATTTTCTTGTCTTTCTTTAATGCCTTTGCTTTTTGAATTTTCTTGCTGTGTCAACTTTTATCCCATTTTCTGTACCCATTTTTAATTTTTGTCCCGCCTGTCCTTTACCTGCTTGCTTTTCAAATTTTCCTTCCGCGTCTACTTTAACCACGTCGCTGTCTTTATTTTTAACATTTTTCCTGCCTGTCTGGAACCCCTTGCTTTTTCACTTTTCATTCTATGTCTACTTTCATTGAACTCCCTATCCACATATTTTCACTTATTCCTGTCTGTTGTGTGCCATGTCACTTTCAACGTTTTATTTCCAGGTGCATCTCTATATTTTTTTTTTTTACCCTAGCCTTATTTTTTAATTTGTTCTTCTCTGTCTTAATGCCATCGCTTATTAAAGTTTCTTTCTATATCAACACTTATTATGTTTGCTGTCCCTATTTTTAAACTGTTTTCCTGTCTCTCCCGTACCCCGTCACTTTTTAGACTTTCTTTCTATGTCTCTCTTTATCTAGTTTTCCGTCCCCATTTTTTGAATTTTTTCCTGTGTTTCCTGTACCACAGCTTCTTACACTTTTGTTTCTGTGTGTGCAGGTTTTGGATGGGATAGAGTTAGTTTTCTTCACGGTAGCCGGTACTGGGCTACGTTTTGGATTTGTGCTGAAAACAGCATTGATAGCACCGGGAGGTGTCGGTTACTGCCGAGCAGCGCTTGCGCCGCGTCAAGGGCTGCTCTGCTCCTCACCCTGCCCTGCCAGCGAGTGGGCTGGGCGTACACGAGGGGTTGGGAATGGTCGCGGCCGGGACGGCTGACCCAACTGACCAAAGGGATATTCCAGACCGTATGACGTCGTGCTCAGCAATAAAACTGGGTGTGGGGGGGGGAGGTTGGTGGGTGGGGGGGACCGCTGCTCGGGACGGGCTGGGCATCGGTCGGGTAGTGGTGAGCATGTGTTTGCATTTGCATCGCTTGTTTGGTTTTTTTAAAATTTGTTTTTAATTATTAAACTTGTTTTGTATCAACCCACGAGAGTGTCTCTCTCATGTTTACCTTTCCAATTCTCCCCCCCATCCCAGCTGTATGGTGCTTACTTGCCAGCCAGGGTTAAACCATGACGCCCTTTCTACTTTTATGAAGCTGCCTATTGTTGATTTTTAAGTTTTTTAAATTTTTAAAAATACCTTAAAATACTTTAAATATTTAAATATTTTGAAAACCTGCCGCGTACCTGGTCGCTTTTACAGTTTTCTTTCTCTGTCTACTTTCATCCAGTTCACTGTCTTTATTTTGTAATGTATGCCTCTCTTTTCTGTGCCCCGTCGCTTCTAAGGTTCCTTTCTATTTCTCCGTTCACCGTCACTATTTTTTTTCATTTTCCTTGTCTGTCCTGTGCACAATCCCTTGTAAATTTTTCCTTCTACGTCTACTTTTATCAAGCTGCGTATCACTGTTTATTAAATCTTTCCTGGCTATCGTGTGCCCTGACCCTTTTACACTTTCTTTCTGCTTCTACATCTACTTTAACCTATTTGCTGTCTTTAGCATGTCTTTATTTCCTTAATCACCATTGCTTTTTAAATTTTCTGTCTACTTTTATCCCCTTCGCGGTCTTTATTTGCCTACCTTTACTTTTTTTTTAAAAAAAATTCTTTCTTGTCTTTCCTTAACGCCGTCGCTTTTTAAGGGTTTTTTTCTACATCTCTTTTAGTTCGCTGTTCCACTTTTTGTAATACTTCATTTACTTCCCTAATCCCCCTCACTTCTTAAATGTTCTTCCTATGCCTACTTTCATTCCCCTTGATGGCTGTTTTTCAGTATTGCTTCTCTTTGTTCTGTTCCATCGCTTTTTAGACTTTCTTTCTATGTCTTCGTTTTAGTTCACCGTCGCTTTTTTGAAATTTTTTCCTCATTTCCTTAGTCCCCGTTGCTTTCAAAACTTCCTACTTTTCTCTCGTTTGCCGTCTTTAGTGTTTAATTATTTTTTCTTGGCTTTCCTTCGTGCCGCCGCTGTTTAGATTTTGCCTCTACGTCTCCGCTTTAGTTCGCCGTCCCCATTTTAAAATTTTTTCCTTAGTTCTTTAATCCCCGCTGCTTTTAAAATGGTCTGTCGTCTTTGATCCCGTTTGCTGTCTTTATTTTGCTGTCTTTATTTTTTAGTTATTTCTTCTCTCTCCTTAGTGCCGTCGCTTTTAAACTTTTCTTACGACCTCTGTTGGAGTTGGCTGTCGCTAGTGAATTTTTTGCCTTTTTTCCCCACTAACTCCCATCGCTTTTTAAACGCAGTTTCTATGCCTACTCTTCTTCCCGTCCATATCTTTATTTTTCATTATTTCTTGTCTGTCTTCAGGGCCATAGCCTTTTAAGTTTTCTTTCTACTTCTCCATTTTAGTTCAGTGTCGCTATGATTTCCTTTTTTCCTTATTTCCGTAATCCCTGGTGCTTTTACAGTTTTCTGTCTAATTTTATCCCGGTTGGTGTCTTTCTTTAATTGCTACTTATCTGTCCTTAGTGCCGGCGCTTTACAAATTTTCTTTCTACGTCGGTTTCAGTCCGCTGTCCCTATTTTTAAATTTTTCTTCCATTCGTTTCCGTAATCGCCATCGCTTGCTAAATTTTCTACTTTCACCCCGTTTGATGTCTTTATTTTGCTTTCTTTTCCTTTAATTTTTTTTTCTTCTCTCTCGCTAGTGCCCTTGCTTTTTAAGGCTTTTTTCCTACATCTCTCTTAGTTTACTGTCCCTATATTTTAATTTTGCCCTTTATTTCCCTAATGCCCCTCGCTTTTTTAACGTTAGTTCTATGCTGACTTGTATTCCCTTCGTTATCTTTATTTTTAATTATTTCTTGTCTTTCCTCAGTCCCGTTGCTTTTTAGATTTTCTTTCTACGTCTCCGGTTTAGTTCACCGTCCCTATTTGAACATTTTTTTGTTCTTTCTTCAGTCCCCATTGCTTTTAAGATTTTCTCTCTAAGTTTATCCCGTTTACTGTCTTTATTTTTTAATTATTTCTTCTCTTTCCTTAGTGCCTTAGTCGCTTTTTACAATTTCTGTCCGTCTTTGTTTAGTTTGCTGTTGCTACTTTTTTAATGCTTGCCTCTCTTAGTCCCTTGGCTTTGAAAGTTTTGCTTCTATGTATACTTTTATCTCGTTTGGGGTTGGTTTTTTTTTTTTTTTTTACATTTTCTCCTGTTTGTCCTCTACCCAGTAGTTTTTGACATTTTCTTTCTACCTCTTCCTGTGTCAAGCTTCCTATCCTTATTTTTCAGTAGTTTTCAGTAGGTTGTGTACCCCGTTGCTTTTTCAATTTACTTTGTATGTGTCATTCTCTTTGTCATCCTTTCTTTATTTTTTTAGTTTCTTCTTGTCTTTCCTAAGAGAGGTGGCTTTTTAGTTTTTCTCGATCTAATTCTATCCCATCCAATGTGTTGATTTGTTAATTCTTTCCTGTCTGTCCCGCAGCCTGCGCTTCACTTTATGAATTTTCTTCGTGTGCCTCTGTTTATTTCGATCGCTGTCTCTATTTTGTTATTTTTTTCTCTCTCTTCAACCCTTGGCTTTTAAAATTTTGTTTCTAGATGCACCGGTAATCTAGTTTGCTGTCCCTGTCTTTAGTCCTCTGCTGGCTGTCCCGCACCTCTTCGCGTTTTCACGTTGCCTTCCACGTCTGCTTTTATCCAGCTCCCTATCCCTATTTTTTAATTCTTTCCCGCCTGTTGCGTACCCCGTCGCTTTTGAATGTTTCTTTCTCGCTCGTCTTTTCTCCGGTTTGCTCTCCCTATTTTTTGGTTTGGGGCGTTTTTTCTCTTCTCCTTACCCTGTCGCTTTTTAAATTTTATGTCTCCATTTACCTGGTTCCCTTTCCCTTGTTTTTAATTCTTTCCTGTCGTGTTCCATGTTGCTTTTAAAATTTTATTTCTGTGACTCCATTTACCTGGTTCACTGCCTCGTTTTTTTCTTTCCTGCATTTCCCATAGCCCATCGCTTTTTCTTTACTCTTTCGAATCTCCCTCTGCAGAGCTCCCCTTGACAATTTTTAAAATTCCCGGCCTCTCTGTCCCGTTCCTTTCTATTTCTCCCTCCATCCGTCTTACGTGCTCTGATTTTTATTTCTGGCCTGTGTTTGTCGCTTTTTCATTTCTCTTTCTATGACTGCCTCTGTCCGGCTTCCCGTCCATATTTTTTTTTTTTCTTTTCCTTTTTAAATTCCTTCCGCTTTATTCCCCTGTTGCAGTTTTCTCTCTGTCTCCCTCTATCCAGTTTCCTGCCGGGGAAAAAATCCCCCTCCTCCGTCTCTCTGTCTCCTGCCTGCGGGTGTCTCCTTCTCTCTGTCCCTCTCTGCTCTTCCTGTCACCCTGCTCGGTCCTTTCCATCTCTCAGCCCTGCTCCCTCCCCCTCTTATTTATTGCTCCATCTCCCCATCCTCCTCCTCACTGCCCTCCATTTCTCTCTCTCTCTCTCTCCATCCTTGTGCGGCTCCCCGTCCCTCTTTTTTGTTCCCAGCATACCATTTTCTGGCTCCCTGTCCCACGCCTCTTCTCTACCGCCCTCTGTCCTTCCTCCTGCTTGCCTCTTCCCTCTTTTCCTTCTCGCCTGCTGCCTTTGGGCACCGAGCCTTGGAGCCAGCTCACTGCCGGCATTCCTAATGTGCATTAAGGAATAAACTGTTCCTGCCTCCTCTGTGCCCCTGGATGTGTTTGCAGCCCCTGGGTGCAGAGCTTGTGGCTGTGGACAGGTGCTGGGGAGGGGGGGATGTGTTGGGGGGCTTTGGCCAGGGCCCCTGTTGCCAATGGGCTCCAGCTGGGCCTGGAGCTGGGGCAGCCCCAGGTGTGGCCAGTGAGGCTGAGGATGGGGCTGGCCCTGCTGTGTGAAGGGGCTCTAGCTGTAAAGGGGGCTGCCAGGGCACGCCTGCCTGAGGGAGCTGACAAAGGGGAGCTGGCTGAGGAGGAGGGAACCCAAGGGGGCCCTGCAGGCAGGTGCCTCCAGCAAGGAACGGCCAGTCCCTGCAGCCACGAAGGGGCTCGCCGAGCCGTCCCTGACAGAACGCACCACCAGCACGCAGTGCTGGGAGCTCGGTGCTGCTGAGGCAGAGAGAAAAGCGTTGGGGCGGTGAAGGTCTCCTGCCAGTGCCCGGAGCTGTGGTGAGTCACGCGTTCTCTCCTGTGCGGCCCGGTCCATCTCTGCCGCCCTTCCCCAGATCTCTGCCTGACCTCCCTGCCTGTCCCTGCTTCTGTCTCCCTCTCTGCCGGCCCACCTACCTTGTCCAGCTCCCCAAAACTTGTTACTCTTCTGCCAACTCTGCCCTGTACCACTTCACCTATCCAGTTTTTTTTTTTCCCCTCCGTTTTCCTCTCTGGGCTCCTTCTCCCTACTTCTTCGTCGTTTCCTGTGTTCCTTCTACCCCGTTGCATTTTAATTTCTCTTTCTATGTTTCCCTCTCTCCAACACCCTGTCCCTATTTTTTAATTCCTCTCACTCTCCTGTGCCCCATCGCTTTTTAAATGTTCTTTCCATGTTTCCTTCTAGCCATCTCCCTGTTGCTATTTTGTCATTATTTCCTGTGTTTCTTATACCCCGTTGCTTTTAAAATTTTCTTTAACTACAGTTCCTTCTAGCCATCTCCCTGTCCCTGCTTTTTTTAACACTCCTGTGTTGCTTGTCCTCGATCGCTGTTTAGGTTTCCTTTCTACTTTGTCCCCTCTCCATCTCCCTGTCCCTATGTTTTAATTCTTGCCTATCTTTCTCGTACTCAAGTGCTTTTTAAAATTCCTTCTACGTCTCCCTCTGTCTGGCTCCCTTCCTTGATTTTTTTTTTTTTTTATTCTCCCCTATATTTCTCGTACCCGACGGCTCTTTAATTTCTCTTTCAACAATTCCCTTTATCTGGCTCCCTTCCCCTAAATTTTATTTCCTCCCTTTCTTCCGTATACCCTGTCACCTTTTAAATTTTCTTTCAGTGTTTCCTTCCCTTCTCTTCTCATCTCTCTTCCTATTTTTCAGTTCCTTCCTGTTTTTCTTGTAGTCCGACACTTTTAAAAATGTCTTTCTGTCTCCCTCTATCTGACTCGGGTCCCGATTCTTTTTAACTCCTCCCTCTCTGTCCTGTACCCAGTTGCTTTACAAATCTTCTTTCTAGGTCTCCACTTACTTAGTTTCCTGTCCTTCCTTTTTCATTTTTTTTTCCTGTCTATACTGTACTCCGTCAGTTTAAAATTTTGTTTCTATGGCCACTTTTATCCATTGACCGTCTGTATTTTCTAATGCTCTCCCATCTATCCTGGACCCTGTCGCTTCTTCAGTTTTCTTTCTACCTCTGCTTTTACCAAGCTCCCCATCCCTATTTTTGAATTCTTTCCCGCGTAGTGTATCCCCTCGCTTCTTACCTTTACTGCTACGTGTGCCTATTTTTGCCTCTGTTCTCACTTTTTAATTTGTTCTTGTCTTTCCTTAAAGCCACCACATTTCCCATTTTCTTTCTATGTCAAAGTTTATCCACTGTGCTGTCCCTATTTGTTATGTCTTCCTGTCTATCCTGTACCCTGTCGCTTTTAAGACTTTTCTTGCCATGTCTACTTTAACCAATTCACCGTCTGTCTTTTTTATTTGTTTCCTGTCTGCTCTGTACCCCATGGCTTTTGAAGTTTGCTATGTCTCTCTGTATATTTCTCCCTATTCGTATTTTGTAGCTTTTTCTTGTCTTTCCTTAATACCTTTGCTTTTATGATTTTCTGCCTAGGTCTCCCTCTCATCACCCTACCCCAATTTTTGAGTGAATTTTCTTGTCTTTCTTTAATGCCTTTGCTTTTTGAATTTTCTTGCTGTGTCAACTTTTATCCCATTTTCTGTACCCATTTTTAATTTTTGTCCCGCCTGTCCTTTACCTGCTTGCTTTTCAAATTTTCCTTCCGCGTCTACTTTAACCACGTCGCTGTCTTTATTTTTAACATTTTTCCTGCCTGTCTGGAACCCCTTGCTTTTTCACTTTTCATTCTATGTCTACTTTCATTGAACTCCCTATCCACATATTTTCACTTATTCCTGTCTGTTGTGTGCCATGTCACTTTCAACGTTTTATTTCCAGGTGCATCTCTATATTTTTTTTTTTTACCCTAGCCTTATTTTTTAATTTGTTCTTCTCTGTCTTAATGCCATCGCTTATTAAAGTTTCTTTCTATATCAACACTTATTATGTTTGCTGTCCCTATTTTTAAACTGTTTTCCTGTCTCTCCCGTACCCCGTCACTTTTTAGACTTTCTTTCTATGTCTCTCTTTATCTAGTTTTCCGTCCCCATTTTTTGAATTTTTTCCTGTGTTTCCTGTACCACAGCTTCTTACATTTTTGTTTCTGTGTGTGCAGGTTTTGGATGGGATAGAGTTAGTTTTCTTCACGGTAGCCGGTACTGGGCTACGTTTTGGATTTGTGCTGAAAACAGCATTGATAGCACCGGGAGGTGTCGGTTACTGCTGAGCAGCGCTTGCGCCGCGTCAAGGGCTGCTCTGCTCCTCACCCTGCCCTGCCAGCGAGTGGGCTGGGCGTACACGAGGGGTTGGGAATGGTCGCGGCCGGGACGGCTGACCCAACTGACCAAAGGGATATTCCAGACCGTATGACGTCGTGCTCAGCAATAAAACTGGGTGTGGGGGGGAGGTTGGTGGGTGGGGGGGACCGCTGCTCGGGACGGGCTGGGCATCGGTCGGGTAGTGGTGAGCATGTGTTTGCATTTGCATCGCTTGTTTGGTTTTTTTAAAATTTGTTTTTAATTATTAAACTTGTTTTGTATCAACCCACGAGAGTGTCTCTCTCATGTTTACCTTTCCAATTCTCCCCCCCATCCCAGCTGTATGGTGCTTACTTGCCAGCCAGGGTTAAACCATGACGCCCTTTCTACTTTTATGAAGCTGCCTATTGTTGATTTTTAAGTTTTTTAAATTTTTAAAAATACCTTAAAATACTTTAAATATTTAAATATTTTGAAAACCTGCCGCGTACCTGGTCGCTTTTACAGTTTTCTTTCTCTGTCTACTTTCATCCAGTTCACTGTCTTTATTTTGTAATGTATGCCTCTCTTTTCTGTGCCCCGTCGCTTCTAAGGTTCCTTTCTATTTCTCCGTTCACCGTCACTATTTTTTTTCATTTTCCTTGTCTGTCCTGTGCACAATCCCTTGTAAATTTTTCCTTCTACGTCTACTTTTATCAAGCTGCGTATCACTGTTTATTAAATCTTTCCTGGCTATCGTGTGCCCTGACCCTTTTACACTTTCTTTCTGCTTCTACATCTACTTTAACCTATTTGCTGTCTTTAGCATGTCTTTATTTCCTTAATCACCATTGCTTTTTAAATTTTCTGTCTACTTTTATCCCCTTCGCGGTCTTTATTTGCCTACCTTTACTTTTTTTTTAAAAAAAATTCTTTCTTGTCTTTCCTTAACGCCGTCGCTTTTTAAGGGTTTTTTTCTACATCTCTTTTAGTTCGCTGTTCCACTTTTTGTAATACTTCATTTACTTCCCTAATCCCCCTCACTTCTTAAATGTTCTTCCTATGCCTACTTTCATTCCCCTTGATGGCTGTTTTTCAGTATTGCTTCTCTTTGTTCTGTTCCATCGCTTTTTAGACTTTCTTTCTATGTCTTCGTTTTAGTTCACCGTCGCTTTTTTGAAATTTTTTCCTCATTTCCTTAGTCCCCGTTGCTTTCAAAACTTCCTACTTTTCTCTCGTTTGCCGTCTTTAGTGTTTAATTATTTTTTCTTGGCTTTCCTTCGTGCCGCCGCTGTTTAGATTTTGCCTCTACGTCTCCGCTTTAGTTCGCCGTCCCCATTTTAAAATTTTTTCCTTAGTTCTTTAATCCCCGCTGCTTTTAAAATGGTCTGTCGTCTTTGATCCCGTTTGCTGTCTTTATTTTGCTGTCTTTATTTTTTAGTTATTTCTTCTCTCTCCTTAGTGCCGTCGCTTTTAAACTTTTCTTACGACCTCTGTTGGAGTTGGCTGTCGCTAGTGAATTTTTTGCCTTTTTTCCCCACTAACTCCCATCGCTTTTTAAACGCAGTTTCTATGCCTACTCTTCTTCCCGTCCATATCTTTATTTTTCATTATTTCTTGTCTGTCTTCAGGGCCATAGCCTTTTAAGTTTTCTTTCTACTTCTCCATTTTAGTTCAGTGTCGCTATGATTTCCTTTTTTCCTTATTTCCGTAATCCCTGGTGCTTTTACAGTTTTCTGTCTAATTTTATCCCGGTTGGTGTCTTTCTTTAATTGCTACTTATCTGTCCTTAGTGCCGGCGCTTTACAAATTTTCTTTCTACGTCGGTTTCAGTCCGCTGTCCCTATTTTTAAATTTTTCTTCCATTCGTTTCCGTAATCGCCATCGCTTGCTAAATTTTCTACTTTCACCCCGTTTGATGTCTTTATTTTGCTTTCTTTTCCTTTAATTTTTTTTTCTTCTCTCTCGCTAGTGCCCTTGCTTTTTAAGGCTTTTTTCCTACATCTCTCTTAGTTTACTGTCCCTATATTTTAATTTTGCCCTTTATTTCCCTAATGCCCCTCGCTTTTTTAACGTTAGTTCTATGCTGACTTGTATTCCCTTCGTTATCTTTATTTTTAATTATTTCTTGTCTTTCCTCAGTCCCGTTGCTTTTTAGATTTTCTTTCTACGTCTCCGGTTTAGTTCACCGTCCCTATTTGAACATTTTTTTGTTCTTTCTTCAGTCCCCATTGCTTTTAAGATTTTCTCTCTAAGTTTATCCCGTTTACTGTCTTTATTTTTTAATTATTTCTTCTCTTTCCTTAGTGCCTTAGTCGCTTTTTACAATTTCTGTCCGTCTTTGTTTAGTTTGCTGTTGCTACTTTTTTAATGCTTGCCTCTCTTAGTCCCTTGGCTTTGAAAGTTTTGCTTCTATGTATACTTTTATCTCGTTTGGGGTTGGTTTTTTTTTTTTTTTTTACATTTTCTCCTGTTTGTCCTCTACCCAGTAGTTTTTGACATTTTCTTTCTACCTCTTCCTGTGTCAAGCTTCCTATCCTTATTTTTCAGTAGTTTTCAGTAGGTTGTGTACCCCGTTGCTTTTTCAATTTACTTTGTATGTGTCATTCTCTTTGTCATCCTTTCTTTATTTTTTTAGTTTCTTCTTGTCTTTCCTAAGAGAGGTGGCTTTTTAGTTTTTCTCGATCTAATTCTATCCCATCCAATGTGTTGATTTGTTAATTCTTTCCTGTCTGTCCCGCAGCCTGCGCTTCACTTTATGAATTTTCTTCGTGTGCCTCTGTTTATTTCGATCGCTGTCTCTATTTTGTTATTTTTTTCTCTCTCTTCAACCCTTGGCTTTTAAAATTTTGTTTCTATATGCACCGGTAATCTAGTTTGCTGTCCCTGTCTTTAGTCCTCTGCTGGCTGTCCCGCACCTCTTCGCGTTTTCACGTTGCCTTCCACGTCTGCTTTTATCCAGCTCCCTATCCCTATTTTTTAATTCTTTCCCGCCTGTTGCGTACCCCGTCGCTTTTGAATGTTTCTTTCTCGCTCGTCTTTTCTCCGGTTTGCTCTCCCTATTTTTTGGTTTGGGGCGTTTTTTCTCTTCTCCTTACCCTGTCGCTTTTTAAATTTTATGTCTCCATTTACCTGGTTCCCTTTCCCTTGTTTTTAATTCTTTCCTGTCGTGTTCCATGTTGCTTTTAAAATTTTATTTCTGTGACTCCATTTACCTGGTTCACTGCCTCGTTTTTTTCTTTCCTGCATTTCCCATAGCCCATCGCTTTTTCTTTACTCTTTCGAATCTCCCTCTGCAGAGCTCCCCTTGACAATTTTTAAAATTCCCGGCCTCTCTGTCCCGTTCCTTTCTATTTCTCCCTCCATCCGTCTTACGTGCTCTGATTTTTATTTCTGGCCTGTGTTTGTCGCTTTTTCATTTCTCTTTCTATGACTGCCTCTGTCCGGCTTCCCGTCCATATTTTTTTTTTTTCTTTTCCTTTTTAAATTCCTTCCGCTTTATTCCCCTGTTGCAGTTTTCTCTCTGTCTCCCTCTATCCAGTTTCCTGCCGGGGAAAAAATCCCCCTCCTCCGTCTCTCTGTCTCCTGCCTGCGGGTGTCTCCTTCTCTCTGTCCCTCTCTGCTCTTCCTGTCACCCTGCTCGGTCCTTTCCATCTCTCAGCCCTGCTCCCTCCCCCTCTTATTTATTGCTCCATCTCCCCATCCTCCTCCTCACTGCCCTCCATTTCTCTCTCTCTCTCTCTCCATCCTTGTGCGGCTCCCCGTCCCTCTTTTTTGTTCCCAGCATACCATTTTCTGGCTCCCTGTCCCACGCCTCTTCTCTACCGCCCTCTGTCCTTCCTCCTGCTTGCCTCTTCCCTCTTTTCCTTCTCGCCTGCTGCCTTTGGGCACCGAGCCTTGGAGCCAGCTCACTGCCGGCATTCCTAATGTGCATTAAGGAATAAACTGTTCCTGCCTCCTCTGTGCCCCTGGATGTGTTTGCAGCCCCTGGGTGCAGAGCTTGTGGCTGTGGACAGGTGCTGGGGAGGGGGGGATGTGTTGGGGGGCTTTGGCCAGGGCCCCTGTTGCCAATGGGCTCCAGCTGGGCCTGGAGCTGGGGCAGCCCCAGGTGTGGCCAGTGAGGCTGAGGATGGGGCTGGCCCTGCTGTGTGAAGGGGCTCTAGCTGTAAAGGGGGCTGCCAGGGCACGCCTGCCTGAGGGAGCTGACAAAGGGGAGCTGGCTGAGGAGGAGGGAACCCAAGGGGGCCCTGCAGGCAGGTGCCTCCAGCAAGGAACGGCCAGTCCCTGCAGCCACGAAGGGGCTCGCCGAGCCGTCCCTGACAGAACGCACCACCAGCACGCAGTGCTGGGAGCTCGGTGCTGCTGAGGCAGAGAGAAAAGCGTTGGGGCGGTGAAGGTCTCCTGCCAGTGCCCGGAGCTGTGGTGAGTCACGCGTTCTCTCCTGTGCGGCCCGGTCCATCTCTGCCGCCCTTCCCCAGATCTCTGCCTGACCTCCCTGCCTGTCCCTGCTTCTGTCTCCCTCTCTGCCGGCCCACCTACCTTGTCCAGCTCCCCAAAACTTGTTACTCTTCTGCCAACTCTGCCCTGTACCACTTCACCTATCCAGTTTTTTTTTTTCCCCTCCGTTTTCCTCTCTGGGCTCCTTCTCCCTACTTCTTCGTCGTTTCCTGTGTTCCTTCTACCCCGTTGCATTTTAATTTCTCTTTCTATGTTTCCCTCTCTCCAACACCCTGTCCCTATTTTTTAATTCCTCTCACTCTCCTGTGCCCCATCGCTTTTTAAATGTTCTTTCCATGTTTCCTTCTAGCCATCTCCCTGTTGCTATTTTGTCATTATTTCCTGTGTTTCTTATACCCCGTTGCTTTTAAAATTTTCTTTAACTACAGTTCCTTCTAGCCATCTCCCTGTCCCTGCTTTTTTTAACACTCCTGTGTTGCTTGTCCTCGATCGCTGTTTAGGTTTCCTTTCTACTTTGTCCCCTCTCCATCTCCCTGTCCCTATGTTTTAATTCTTGCCTATCTTTCTCGTACTCAAGTGCTTTTTAAAATTCCTTCTACGTCTCCCTCTGTCTGGCTCCCTTCCTTGATTTTTTTTTTTTTTTATTCTCCCCTATATTTCTCGTACCCGACGGCTCTTTAATTTCTCTTTCAACAATTCCCTTTATCTGGCTCCCTTCCCCTAAATTTTATTTCCTCCCTTTCTTCCGTATACCCTGTCACCTTTTAAATTTTCTTTCAGTGTTTCCTTCCCTTCTCTTCTCATCTCTCTTCCTATTTTTCAGTTCCTTCCTGTTTTTCTTGTAGTCCGACACTTTTAAAAATGTCTTTCTGTCTCCCTCTATCTGACTCGGGTCCCGATTCTTTTTAACTCCTCCCTCTCTGTCCTGTACCCAGTTGCTTTACAAATCTTCTTTCTAGGTCTCCACTTACTTAGTTTCCTGTCCTTCCTTTTTCATTTTTTTTTCCTGTCTATACTGTACTCCGTCAGTTTAAAATTTTGTTTCTATGGCCACTTTTATCCATTGACCGTCTGTATTTTCTAATGCTCTCCCATCTATCCTGGACCCTGTCGCTTCTTCAGTTTTCTTTCTACCTCTGCTTTTACCAAGCTCCCCATCCCTATTTTTGAATTCTTTCCCGCGTAGTGTATCCCCTCGCTTCTTACCTTTACTGCTACGTGTGCCTATTTTTGCCTCTGTTCTCACTTTTTAATTTGTTCTTGTCTTTCCTTAAAGCCACCACATTTCCCATTTTCTTTCTATGTCAAAGTTTATCCACTGTGCTGTCCCTATTTGTTATGTCTTCCTGTCTATCCTGTACCCTGTCGCTTTTAAGACTTTTCTTGCCATGTCTACTTTAACCAATTCACCGTCTGTCTTTTTTTATTTGTTTCCTGTCTGCTCTGTACCCCATGGCTTTTGAAGTTTGCTATGTCTCTCTGTATATTTCTCCCTATTCGTATTTTGTAGCTTTTTCTTGTCTTTCCTTAATGCCTTTGCTTTTATGATTTTCTGCCTAGGTCTCCCTCTCATCACCCTACCCCAATTTTTAAGTGATTTTTCTTGTCTTTCCTTAATGCCTTTGCTTTTTGAATTTTCTTGCTGTGTCAACTTTTATCCCATTTTCTGTACCCATTTTTAATTTTTGTCCCGCCTGTCCTTTACCTGCTTGCTTTTCAAATTTTCCTTCCGCGTCTACTTTAACCACGTCGCTGTCTTTATTTTTAACACTTTTCCTGCCTGTCTGGAACCCCTTGCTTTTTCACTTTTCATTCTATGTCTACTTTCATTGAACTCCCTGTCCACATATTTTCACTTATTCCTGTCTGTTGTGTGCCATGTCACTTTCAACGTTTTATTTCCAGGTGCATCTCTATTTTTTTTTTTACCCTAGCCTTATTTTTTAATTTGTTCTTCTCTGTCTTAATGCCATCGCCTATTAAAGTTTCTTTCTATATCAACACTTATTATGTTTGCTGTCCCTATTTTTAAACCGTTTTCCTGTCTCTCCCGTACCCCGTCACTTTTTAGACTTTCTTTCTATGTCTCTCTTTATCTAGTTTTCCGTCCCCATTTTTTGAATTTTTTCCTGTGTTTCCTGTACCACAGCTTCTTACACTTTTGTTTCTGTGTGTGCAGGTTTCGGATGGGATAGAGTTAGTTTTCTTCACGGTAGCCGGTACTGGGCTACGTTTTTGGATTTGTGCTGAAAACAGCATTGATAGCACCGGGAGGTGTCGGTTACTGCTGAGCAGCGCTTGCGCCGCGTCAAGGGCTGCTCTGCTCCTCACCCTGCCCTGCCAGCGAGTGGGCTGGGCGTACACGAGGGGTTGGGAATGGTCGCGGCCGGGACGGCTGACCAAAGGGATATTCCAGACCGTATGACGTCGTGCTCAGCAATAAAACTGGGTGTGGGGGGGAGGTTGGTGGGTGGGGGGGACCGCTGCTCGGGACGGGCTGGGCATCGGTCGGAGAGTGGTGAGCATGTGTTTGCATTTGCATCGCTTGTTTGGTTTTTTTAAAATTTGTTTTTAATTATTAAACTTGTTTTGTATCAACCCACGAGAGTGTCTCTCTCATGTTTACCTTTCCAATTCTCCCCCCCATCCCAGCTGTATGGTGCTTACTTGCCAGCCAGGGTTAAACCATGACGCCCTTTCTACTTTTATGAAGCTGCCTATTGTTGATTTTTAAGTTTTTTAAATTTTTAAAAACACCTTAAAATACTTTAAATATTTAAATATTTTGAAAACCTGCCGCGTACCTGGTCGCTTTTACAGTTTTCTTTCTCTGTCTACTTTCATCCAGTTCACTGTCTTTATTTTGTAATGTATGCCTCTCTTTTCTGTGCCCCGTCGCTTCTAAGGTTCCTTTCTATTTCTCCGTTCACCGTCACTATTTTTTTTCATTTTCCTTGTCTGTCCTGTGCACAATCCCTTGTAAATTTTTCCTTCTACGTCTACTTTTATCAAGCTGCGTATCACTGTTTATTAATTCTTTCCTGGCTATCGTGTGCCCTGACCCTTTTACGCTTTCTTTCTGCTTCTACATCTACTTTAACCTATTTGCTGTCTTTAGCATGTCTTTATTTCCTTAATCACCATTGCTTTTTAAATTTTCTGTCTACTTTTATCCCCTTCGCGGTCTTTATTTGCCTACCTTTACTTTTTTTTTTTTAAAAAAATTCTTTCTTGTCTTTCCTTAACGCCGTCGCTTTTTAAGGGGTTTTTTCTACATCTCTTTTAGTTCGCTGTTCCACTTTTTGTAATACTTCATTTACTTCCCTAATCCCCCTCACTTCTTAAATGTTCTTCCTATGCCTACTTTCATTCCCCTTGCTGGCTGTTTTTCAGTATTGCTTCTCTTTGTTCTGTTCCATCGCTTTTTAGACTTTCTTTCTACGTCTTCGTTTTAGTTCACCGTCGCTTTTTTGAAATTTTTTCCTCATTTCCTTAGTCCCCGTTGCTTTCAAAACTTCCTACTTTTCTCTCGTTTGCCGTCTTTAGTGTTTAATTATTTTTTTCTTGGCTTTCCTTCGTGCCGCCGCTGTTTAGATTTTGCCTCTACGTCTCCGCTTTAGTTCGCCGTCCCCATTTTAAAATTTTTTCCTTAGTTCTTTAATCCCCGCTGCTTTTAAAATGGTCTGTCGTCTTTGATCCCGTTTGCTGTCTTTATTTTGCTGTCTTTATTTTTTAGTTATTTCTTCTCTCTCCTTAGTGCCGTCGCTTTTAAACTTTTCTTACGACCTCTGTTGGAGTTGGCTGTCGCTAGTGAATTTTTTGCCTTTTTTCCCCACTAACTCCCATCGCTTTTTAAACGCAGTTTCTATGCCTACTCTTCTTCCCGTCCATATCTTTATTTTTCATTATTTCTTGTCTGTCTTCAGGGCCATAGCCTTTTAAGTTTTCTTTCTACTTCTCCATTTTAGTTCAGTGTCGCTATGATTTCCTTTTTTCCTTATTTCCGTAATCCCTGGTGCTTTTACAGTTTTCTGTCTAATTTTATCCCGGTTGGTGTCTTTCTTTAATTGCTACTTATCTGTCCTTAGTGCCGGCGCTTTACAAATTTTCTTTCTACGTCGGTTTCAGTTCGCTGTCCCTATTTTTAAGTTTTTCTTCCATTCGTTTCCGTAATCGCCATCGCTTGCTAAATTTTCTACTTTCACCCCGTTTGCTGTCTTTATTTTGCTTTCTTTTCCTTTAATTTTTTTTTCTTCTCTCTCGCTAGTGCCCTTGCTTTTTAAGGCTTTTTTCCTACATCTCTCTTAGTTTACTGTCCCTGTATTTTGATTTTGCCCTTTATTTCCCTAATGCCCCTCGCTTTTTTAACGTTAGTTCTATGCTGACTTGTATTCCCTTCGTTATCTTTATTTTTAATTATTTCTTGTCCTTCCTCAGTCCCGTTGCTTTTTAGATTTTCTTTCTACGTCTCCGGTTTAGTTCACCGTCCCTATTTGAACATTTTTTTGTTCTTTCTTCAGTCCCCATTGCTTTTAAGATTTTCTCTCTAAGTTTATCCCGTTTACTGTCTTTATTTTTTAATTATTTCTTCTCTTTCCTTAGTGCCTTAGTCGCTTTTTACAACTTCTGTCCGTCTTTGTTTAGTTTGCTGTTGCTACTTTTTTAATGCTTGCCTCTCTTAGTCCCTTGGCTTTGAAAGTTTTGCTTCTATGTATACTTTTATCTCGTTTGGGGTTGGTTTTTTTTTTTTTTTTTTACATTTTCTCCTGTTTGTCCTCTACCCAGTAGTTTTTGAAATTTTCTTTCTACCTCTTCCTGTGTCAAGCTTCCTATCCTTATTTTTCAGTAGTTTTCAGTAGGTTGTGTACCCCGTTGCTTTTTCAATTTACTTTGTATGTGTCACTCTCTTTGTCATCCTTTCTTCATTTTTTTAGTTTCTTCTTGTCTTTCCTAAGAGAGGTGGCTTTTTAGTTTTTCTCGATCTAATTCTATCCCATCCAATGTGTTGATTTGTTAATTCTTTCCTGTCTGTCCCGCAGCCTGCGCTTCACTTTATGAATTTTCTTCGTGTGCCTCTGTTTATTTCGATCGCTGTCTCTATTTTGTTATTTTTTTCTCTCTCTTCAACCCTTGGCTTTTAAAATTTTGTTTCTAGATGCACCGGTAATCTAGTTTGCTGGCCCTGTCTTTAGTCCTCTGCTGGCTGTCCCGCACCTCTTCGCGTTTTCACGTTGCCTTCCACGTCTGCTTTTATCCAGCTCCCTATCCCTATTTTTTAATTCTTTCCCGCCTGTTGCGTACCCCGTCGCTTTTGAATGTTTCTTTCTCGCTCGTCTTTTCTCCGGTTTGCTCTCCCTATTTTTTGGTTTGGGGCGTTTTTTCTCTTCTCCTTACCCTGTCGCTTTTTAAATTTTATGTCTCCATTTACCTGGTTCCCTTTCCCTTGTTTTTAATTCTTTCCTGTCGTGTTCCATGTTGCTTTTAAAATTTTATTTCTGTGACTCCATTTACCTGGTTCACTGCCTCGTTTTTTTCTTTCCTGCATTTCCCATAGCCCATCGCTTTTTCTTTACTCTTTCGAATCTCCCTCTGCAGAGCTCCCCTTGACAATTTTTAAAATTCCCGGCCTCTCTGTCCCGTTCCTTTCTATTTCTCCCTCCATCCGTCTTACGTGCTCTGATTTTTATTTCTGGCCCGTGTTTGTCGCTTTTTCATTTCTCTTTCTATGACTGCCTCTGTCCGGCTTCCCGTCCATTTTTTTTTTTTTTTTTTCCTTTTTAAATTCCTTCCGCTTTATTCCCCTGTTGCAGTTTTCTCTCTGTCTCCCTCTATCCAGTTTCCTGCCGGGGAAAAAATCCCCCTCCTCCGTCTCTCTGTCTCCTGCCTGCGGGTGTCTCCTTCTCTCTGTCCCTCTCTGCTCTTCCTGTCACCCTGCTCGGTCCTTTCCATCTCTCAGCCCTGCTCCCTTCCCCTCTTATTTATTGCTCCATCTCCCCATCCTCCTCCTCACTGCCCTCCATTTCTCTCTCTCTCTCTCTCTCCATCCTTGTGCGGCTCCCCGTCCCTCTTTTTTGTTCCCAGCATACCATTTTCTGGCTCCCTGTCCCACGCCTCTTCTCTACCGCCCTCTGTCCTTCCTCCTGCTTGCCTCTTCCCTCTTTTCCTTCTCGCCTGCTGCCTTTGGGCACCGAGCCTTGGAGCCAGCTCACTGCCGGCATTCCTAATGTGCATTAAGGAATAAACTGTTCCTGCCTCCTCTGTGCCCCTGGATGTGTTTGCAGCCCCTGGGTGCAGAGCTTGTGGCTGTGGACAGGTGCTGGGGAGGGGGGGATGTGTTGGGGGGCTTTGGCCAGGGCCCCTGTTGCCAATGGGCTCCAGCTGGGCCTGGAGCTGGGGCAGCCCCAGGTGTGGCCAGTGAGGCTGAGGATGGGGCTGGCCCTGCTGTGTGAAGGGGCTCTAGCTGTAAAGGGGGCTGCCAGGGCACGCCTGCCTGAGGGAGCTGACAAAGGGGAGCTGGCTGAGGAGGAGGGAACCCAAGGGGGCCCTGCAGGCAGGTGCCTCCAGCAAGGAACGGCCAGTCCCTGCAGCCACGAAGGGGCTCGCCGAGCCGTCCCTGACAGAACGCACCACCAGCACGCAGTGCTGGGAGCTCGGTGCTGCTGAGGCAGAGAGAAAAGCGTTGGGGCGGTGAAGGTCTCCTGCCAGTGCCCGGAGCTGTGGTGAGTCACGCGTTCTCTCCTGCGCAGCCCGGTCCATCTCTGCCGCCCTTCCCCAGATCTCTGCCTGACCTCCCTGCCTGTCCCTGCTTCTGTCTCCCTCTCTGCCGGCCCACCTACCTTGTCCAGCTCCCCAAAACTTGTTACTCTTCTGCCAACTCTGCCCTGTACCACTTCACCTATCCAGTTTTTTTTTTTCCCCTCCGTTTTCCTCTCTGGGCTCCTTCTCCCTACTTCTTCGTCGTTTCCTGTGTTCCTTCTACCCCGTTGCATTTTAATTTCTCCTTCTATGTTTCCCTCTCTCCAACACCCTGTCCCTATTTTTTAATTCCTCTCACTCTCCTGTGCCCCATCGCTTTTTAAATGTTCTTTCCATGTTTCCTTCTAGCCATCTCCCTGTTGCTATTTTGTCATTATTTCCTGTGTTTCTTATACCCCGTTGCTTTTAAAATTTTCTTTAACTACAGTTCCTTCTAGCCATCTCCCTGTCCCTGCTTTTTTTAACACTCCTGTGTTGCTTGTCCTCGATCGCTGTTTAGGTTTCCTTTCTACTTTGTCCCCTCTCCATCTCCCTGTCCCTATGTTTTAATTCTTGCCTATCTTTCTCGTACTCAAGTGCTTTTTAAAATTCCTTCTACGTCTCCCTCTGTCTGGCTCCCTTCCTTGATTTTTTTTTTTTTTTTTTTTTTTTTTAATTCTCCCCTATATTTCTCGTACCCCACGGCTCTTTAATTTCTCTTTCAACAATTCCCTTTATCTGGCTCCCTTTCCCTAAATTTTATTTCCTCCCTTTCTTCCGTATACCCTGTCACCTTTTAAATTTTCTTTCAGTGTTTCCTTCCCTTCTCTTCTCATCCCTCTTCCTATTTTTCAGTTCCTTCCTGTTTTTCTTGTAGTCCGACACTTTTAAAAATGTCTTTCTGTCTCCCTCTATCTGACTCGGGTCCCGATTCTTTTTAACTCCTCCCTCTCTGTCCTGTACCCAGTTGCTTTACAAATCTTCTTTCTAGGTCTCCACTTACTTAGTTTCCTGTCCTTCCTTTTTCTTTTTTTTTCCTGTCTATACTGTACTCCGTCAGTTTAAAATTTTGTTTCTATGGCCACTTTTATCCATTGACCGTCTGTATTTTCTAATGCTCTCCCATCTATCCTGGACCCTGTCGCTTCTTCAGTTTTCTTTCTACCTCTGCTTTTACCAAGCTCCCCATCCCTATTTTTGAATTCTTTCCCGCGTAGTGTATCCCCTCGCTTCTTACCTTTACTGCTACGTGTGCCTATTTTTGCCTCTGTTCTCACTTTTTAATTTGTTCTTGTCTTTCCTTAAAGCCACCACGTTTCCAATTTTCTTTCTGTGTCAAAGTTTATCCACTGTGCTGTCCCTATTTGTTATGTCTTCCTGTCTATCCTGTACCCTGTCGCTTTTAAGACTTTTCTTGCCATGTCTACTTTAACCAATTCACCGTCTGTCTTTTTTATTTGTTTCCTGTCTGCTCTGTACCCCATGGCTTTTGAAGTTTGCTATGTCTCTCTGTATATTTCTCCCTATTCGTATTTTGTAGCTTTTTCTTGTCTTTCCTTAATACCTTTGCTTTTATGATTTTCTGCCTAGGTCTCCCTCTCATCACCCTACCCCAATTTTTAAGTGATTTTTCTTGTCTTTCCTTACTGCCTTTGCTTTTTGAATTTTCTTGCTGTGTCAACTTTTATCCCATTTTCTGTACCCATTTTTAATTTTTGTCCCGCCTGTCCTTTACCTGCTTGCTTTTCAAATTTTCCTTCCGCGTCTACTTTAACCACGTCGCTGTCTTTATTTTTAACATTTTTCCTGCCTGTCTGGAACCCCTTGCTTTTTCACTTTTCATTCTATGTCTACTTTCATTGAACTCCCTGTCCACATATTTTCACTTATTCCTGTCTGTTGTGTGCCATGTCACTTTCAACGTTTTATTTCCAGGTGCATCTCTATTTTTTTTTTACCCTAGCCTTATTTTTTAATTTGTTCTTCTCTGTCTTAATGCCATCGCCTATTAAAGTTTCTTTCTATATCAACACTTATTATGTTTGCTGTCCCTATTTTTAAACCGTTTTCCGGTCTCTCCCGTACCCCGTCACTTTTTAGACTTTCTTTCTATGTCTCTCTTTATCTAGTTTTCCGTCCCCATTTTTTGAATTTTTTCCTGTGTTTCCTGTACCACAGCTTCTTACACTTTTGTTTCTGTGTGTGCAGGTTTCGGATGGGATAGAGTTAGTTTTCTTCACGGTAGCCGGTAATGGGCTACATTTTTGGATTTGTGCTGAAAACAGCATTGATAGCACCGGGAGGTGTCGGTTACTGCTGAGCAGCGCTTGCGCCGCGTCAAGGGCTGCTCTGCTCCTCACCCTGCCCTGCCAGCGAGTGGGCTGGGCGTACACGAGGGGTTGGGAATGGTCGCGGCCGGGACGGCTGACCCAACTGACCAAAGGGATGTTCCAGACCGTATGACGTCGTGCTCAGCAATAAAACTGGGTGTGGGGGGGAGGTTGGTGGGTGGGGGGGACCGCTGCTCGGGACGGGCTGGGCATCGGTCGGAGAGTGGTGAGCATGTGTTTGCATTTGCATCGCTTGTTTGGTTTTTTTGAAATTTGTTTTTAATTATTAAACTTGTTTTGTATCAACCCACGAGAGTGTCTCTCTCATGTTTACCTTTCCAATTCTCCCCCCCATCCCAGCTGTATGGTGCTTACTTGCCAGCCAGGGTTAAACCATGACGCCCTTTCTACTTTTATGAAGCTACCTATTGTTGATTTTTAAGTTTTTTAAATTTTTAAAAATACCTTAAAATACTTTAAATATTTAAATATTTTGAAAACCTGCCGCGTACCTGGTCGCTTTTACAATTTTCTTTCTCTGTCTACTTTCATCCAGTTCACTGTCTTTATTTTGTAATGTATGCCTCTCTTTTCTGTGCCCCGTCGCTTCTAAGGTTCCTTTCTATTTCTCCGTTCACCGTCACTATTTTTTTTCATTTTCCTTGTCTGTCCTGTGCACAATCCCTTGTAAATTTTTCCTTCTACGTCTACTTTTATCAAGCTGCGTATCACTGTTTATTAATTCTTTCCTGGCTATCGTGTGCCCTGACCCTTTTACGCTTTCTTTCTGCTTCTACATCTACTTTAACCTATTTGCTGTCTTTAGCATGTCTTTATTTCCTTAATCACCATTGCTTTTTAAATTTTCTGTCTACTTTTATCCCCTTCGCGGTCTTTATTTGCCTACCTTTACTTTTTTTTTTTTTAAAAATTCTTTCTTGTCTTTCCTTAACGCCGTCGCTTTTTAAGGGGTTTTTTCTACATCTCTTTTAGTTCGCTGTTCCACTTTTTGTAATACTTCATTTACTTCCCTAATCCCCCTCACTTCTTAAATGTTCTTCCTATGCCTACTTTCATTCCCCTTGCTGGCTGTTTTTCAGTATTGCTTCTCTTTGTTCTGTTCCATCGCTTTTTAGACTTTCTTTCTACGTCTTCGTTTTAGTTCACCGTCGCTTTTTTGAAATTTTTTCCTCATTTCCTTAGTCCCCGTTGCTTTCAAAACTTCCTACTTTTCTCTCGTTTGCCGTCTTTAGTGTTTAATTATTTTTTCTTGGCTTTCCTTCGTGCCGCCGCTGTTTAGATTTTGCCTCTACGTCTCCGCTTTAGTTCGCCGTCCCCATTTTAAAATTTTTTCCTTAGTTCTTTAATCCCCGCTGCTTTTAAAATGGTCTGTCGTCTTTGATCCCGTTTGCTGTCTTTATTTTTTAGTTATTTCTTCTCTCTCCTTAGTGCCGTCGCTTTTAAACTTTTCTTACGACCTCTGTTGGAGTTGGCTGTCGCTAGTGAATTTTTTGCCTTTTTTCCCCACTAACTCCCATCGCTTTTTAAACGCAGTTTCTATGCCTACTCTTCTTCCCGTCCATATCTTTATTTTTCATTATTTCTTGTCTGTCTTCAGGGCCATAGCCTTTTAAGTTTTCTTTCTACTTCTCCATTTTAGTTCAGTGTCGCTATGATTTCCTTTTTTCCTTATTTCCGTAATCCCTGGTGCTTTTACAGTTTTCTGTCTAATTTTATCCCGGTTGGTGTCTTTCTTTAATTGCTACTTATCTGTCCTTAGTGCCGGCGCTTTACAAATTTTCTTTCTACGTCAGTTTCAGTTCGCTGTCCCTATTTTTAAATTTTTCTTCCATTCGTTTCCGTAATCGCCATCGCTTGCTAAATTTTCTACTTTCACCCCGTTTGCTGTCTTTATTTTGCTTTCTTTTCCTTTAATTTTTTTTTCTTCTCTCTCGCTAGTGCCCTTGCTTTTTAAGGCTTTTTTCCTACATCTCTCTTAGTTTACTGTCCCTATATTTTAATTTTGCCCTTTATTTCCCTAATGCCCCTCGCTTTTTTAACGTTAGTTCTATGCTGACTTGTATTCCCTTCGTTATCTTTATTTTTAATTATTTCTTGTCTTTCCTCAGTCCCGTTGCTTTTTAGATTTTCTTTCTACGTCTCCGGTTTAGTTCACCGTCCCTATTTGAACATTTTTTTGTTCTTTCTTCAGTCCCCATTGCTTTTAAGATTTTCTCTCTAAGTTTATCCCGTTTACTGTCTTTATTTTTTAATTATTTCTTCTCTTTCCTTAGTGCCTTAGTCGCTTTTTACAATTTCTGTCCGTCTTTGTTTAGTTTGCTGTTGCTACTTCTTTAATGCTTGCCTCTCTTAGTCCCTTGGCTTTGAAAGTTTTGCTTCTATGTATACTTTTATCTCGTTTGGGGTTGGTTTGTTTTTTTTTTTTAACATTTTCTTCTGTTTGTTCTCCACCCAGTAGTTTTTGAAATTTTCTTCCTACCTCTTCCTGTGTCAAGCTTCCTATCCTTATTTTTCAGTAGTTTTCAGTAGGTTGTGTACCCCGTTGCTTTTTCAATTTACTTTGTATGTGTCACTCTCTTTGTCATCCTTTCTTCATTTTTTTAGTTTCTTCTTGTCTTTCCTAAGAGAGGTGGCTTTTTAGTTTTTCTCGTTCTAATTCTATCCCATCCAATGTGTTGATTTGTTAATTCTTTCCTGTCTGTCCCGCAGCCTGCGCTTCACTTTATGAATTTTCTTCGTGTGCCTCTGTTTATTTTGATCGCTGTCTCTATTTTGTTATTTTTTTCTCTCTCTTCAACCCTTGGCTTTTAAAATTTTGTTTCTATATGCACCGGTAATCTAGTTTGCTGTCCCTGTCTTTAGTCCTCTGCTGGCTGTCCCGCACCTCTTCGCGTTTTCACGTTGCCTTCCACGTCTGCTTTTATCCAGCTCCCTATCCCTATTTTTTAATTCTTTCCCGCCTGTTGCGTACCCCGTCGCTTTTGAATGTTTCTTTCTCGCTCGTCTTTTCTCCGGTTTGCTCTCCCTATTTTTTGGTTTGGGGCGTTTTTTCTCTTCTCCTTACCCTGTCGCTTTTTAAATTTTATGTCTCCATTTACCTGGTTCCCTTTCCCTTGTTTTTAATTCTTTCCTGTCGTGTTCCATGTTGCTTTTAAAATTTTATTTCTGTGACTCCATTTACCTGGTTCACTGCCTCGTTTTCTTCTTTCCTGCATTTCCCATAGCCCATCGCTTTTTCTTTACTCTTTCGAATCTCCCTCTGCAGAGCTCCCCTTGACAATTTTTAAAATTCCCGGCCTCTCTGTCCCGTTCCTTTCTATTTCTCCCTCCATCCGTCTTACGTGCTCTGATTTTTATTTCTGGCCCGTGTTTGTCGCTTTTTCATTTCTCTTTCTATGACTGCCTCTGTCCGGCTTCCCGTCCATATTTTTTTTTTTTTTTTCCTTTTTAAATTCCTTCCGCTTTATTCCCCTGTTGCAGTTTTCTCTCTGTCTCCCTCTATCCAGTTTCCTGCCGGGGAAAAAATCCCCCTCCTCCATCTCTCTGTCTCCTGCCTGCGGGTGTCTCCTTCTCTCTGTCCCTCTCTGCTCTTCCTGTCACCCTGCTCGGTCCTTTCCATCTCTCAGCCCTGCTCCCTCCCCCTCTTATTTATTGCTCCATCTCCCCATCCTCCTCCTCACTGCCCTCCATTTCTCTCTCTCTCTCTCTCTCCATCCTTGTGCGGCTCCCCGTCCCTCTTTTTTGTTCCCAGCATACCATTTTCTGGCTCCCTGTCCCACGCCTCTTCTCTACCGCCCTCTGTCCTTCCTCCTGCTTGCCTCTTCCCTCTTTTCCTTCTCGCCTGCTGCCTTTGGGCACCAAGCCTTGGAGCCAGCTCACTGCCAGCATTCCTAATGTGCATTAAGGAATAAACTGTTCCTGCCTCCTCTGTGCCCCTGGATGTGTTTGCAGCCCCTGGGTGCAGAGCTTGTGGCTGTGGACAGGTGCTGGGGAGGGGGGGATGTGTTGGGGGGCTTTGGCCAGGGCCCCTGTTGCCAATGGGCTCCAGCTGGGCCTGGAGCTGGGGCAGCCCCAGGTGTGGCCAGTGAGGCTGAGGATGGGGCTGGCCCTGCTGTGTGAAGGGGCTCTAGCTGTAAAGGGGGCTGCCAGGGCACGCCTGCCTGAGGGAGCTGACAAAGGGGAGCTGGCTGAGGAGGAGGGAACCCAAGGGGGCCCTGCAGGCAGGTGCCTCCAGCAAGGAACGGCCAGTCCCTGCAGCCACGAAGGGGCTCGCCGAGCCGTCCCTGACAGAACGCACCACCAGCACGCAGTGCTGGGAGCTCGGTGCTGCTGAGGCAGAGAGAAAAGCGTTGGGGCGGTGAAGGTCTCCTGCCAGTGCCCGGAGCTGTGGTGAGTCACGCGTTCTCTCCTGCGCAGCCCGGTCCATCTCTGCCGCCCTTCCCCAGATCTCTGCCTGACCTCCCTGCCTGTCCCTGCTTCTGTCTCCCTCTCTGCCGGCCCACCTACCTTGTCCAGCTCCCCAAAACTTGTTACTCTTCTGCCAACTCTGCCCTGTACCACTTCACCTATCCAGTTTTTTTTTTCCCCTCCGTTTTCCTCTCTGGGCTCCTTCTCCCTACTTCTTCGTCATTTCCTGTGTTCCTTCTACCCCGTTGCATTTTAATTTCTCTTTCTATGTTTCCCTCTCTCCAACACCCTGTCCCTATTTTTTAATTCCTCTCACTCTCCTGTGCCCCATCGCTTTTTAAATGTTCTTTCCATGTTTCCTTCTAGCCATCTCCCTGTTGCTATTTTGTCATTATTTCCTGTGTTTCTTATACCCCGTTGCTTTTAAAATTTTCTTTAACTACAGTTCCTTCTAGCCATCTCCCTGTCCCTGCTTTTTTTAACACTCCTGTGTTGCTTGTCCTCGATCGCTGTTTAGGTTTCCTTTCTACTTTGTCCCCTCTCCATCTCCCTGTCCCTATGTTTTAATTCTTGCCTATCTTTCTCGTACTCAAGTGCTTTTTAAAATTCCTTCTACGTCTCCCTCTGTCTGGCTCCCTTCCTTGATTTTTTTTTTTTTTTTATTCTCCCCTATATTTCTCGTACCCGACGGCTCTTTAATTTCTCTTTCAACAATTCCCTTTATCTGGCTCCCTTCCCCTAAATTTTATTTCCTCCCTTTCTTCCGTATACCCTGTCACCTTTTAAATTTTCTTTCAGTGTTTCCTTCCCTTCTCTTCTCATCTCTCTTCCTATTTTTCAGTTCCTTCCTGTTTTTCTTGTAGTCCGACACTTTTAAAAATGTCTTTCTGTCTCCCTCTATCTGACTCGGGTCCCGATTCTTTTTAACTCCTCCCTCTCTGCCCTGTACCCAGTTGCTTTACAAATCTTCTTTCTAGGTCTCCACTTACTTAGTTTCCTGTCCTTCCTTTTTCTTTTTTTTTTCCTGTCTATACTGTACTCCGTCAGTTTAAAATTTTGTTTCTATGGCC
The DNA here is from genome assembly GCF_030936135.1 of Gavia stellata. Taxonomy (NCBI): domain Eukaryota; kingdom Metazoa; phylum Chordata; class Aves; order Gaviiformes; family Gaviidae; genus Gavia; species Gavia stellata. The sequence continues at coordinate 46,281 of NW_026776646.1, read as the reverse complement.
ACTTTTATCCATTGACCGTCTGTATTTTCTAATGCTCTCCCATCTATCCTGGACCCTGTCGCTTCTTCAGTTTTCTTTCTACCTCTGCTTTTACCAAGCTCCCCATCCCTATTTTTGAATTCTTTCCCGCGTAGTGTATCCCCTCGCTTCTTACATTTACTGCTACGTGTGCCTATTTTTGCCTCTGTTCTCACTTTTTAATTTGTTCTTGTCTTTCCTTAAAGCCACCACATTTCCAATTTTCTTTCTATGTCAAAGTTTATCCACTGTGCTGTCCCTATTTGTTATGTCTTCCTGTCTATCCTGTACCCTGTCGCTTTTAAGACTTTTCTTGCCATGTCTACTTTAACCAATTCACCGTCTGTCTTTTTTATTTGTTTCCTGTCTGCTCTGTACCCCATGGCTTTTGAAGTTTGCTATGTCTCTCTGTATATTTCTCCCTATTCGTATTTTGTAGCTTTTTCTTGTCTTTCCTTAATACCTTTGCTTTTATGATTTTCTGCCTAGGTCTCCCTCTCATCACCCTACCCCAATTTTTGAGTGATTTTTCTTGTCTTTCCTTAATGCCTTTGCTTTTTGAATTTTCTTGCTGTGTCAACTTTTATCCCATTTTCTGTACCCATTTTTAATTTTTGTCCCGCCTGTCCTTTACCTGCTTGCTTTTCAAATTTTCCTTCCGCGTCTACTTTAACCACGTCGCTGTCTTTATTTTTAACATTTTTCCTGCCTGTCTGGAACCCCTTGCTTTTTCACTTTTCATTCTATGTCTACTTTCATTGAACTCCCTATCCACATATTTTCACTTATTCCTGTCTGTTGTGTGCCATGTCACTTTCAACGTTTTATTTCCAGGTGCATCTCTATATTTTTTTTTTTTACCCTAGCCTTATTTTTTAATTTGTTCTTCTCTGTCTTAATGCCATCGCTTATTAAAGTTTCTTTCTATATCAACACTTATTAGGTTTGCTGTCCCTATTTTTAAACTGTTTTCCTGTCTCTCCCGTACCCCGTCACTTTTTAGACTTTCTTTCTATGTCTCTCTTTATCTAGTTTTCCGTCCCCATTTTTTGAATTTTTTCCTGTGTTTCCTGTACCACAGCTTCTTACATTTTTGTTTCTGTGTGTGCAGGTTTCGGATGGGATAGAGTTAGTTTTCTTCACGGTAGCCGGTAATGGGCTACGTTTTTGGATTTGTGCTGAAAACAGCATTGATAGCACCGGGAGGTGTCGGTTACTGCTGAGCAGCGCTTGCGCCGCGTCAAGGGCTGCTCTGCTCCTCACCCTGCCCTGCCAGCGAGTGGGCTGGGCGTACATGAGGGGTTGGGAATGGTCGCGGCCGGGACGGCTGACCCAACTGACCAAAGGGATATTCCAGACCGTATGACGTCGTGCTCAGCAATAAAACTGGGTGTGGGGGGGAGGTTGGTGGGCGGGGGGGACCGCTGCTCGGGACGGGCTGGGCATCGGTCGGGTAGTGGTGAGCATGTGTTTGCATTTGCATCGCTTGTTTGGTTTTTTTAAAATTTGTTTTTAATTATTAAACTTGTTTTGTATCAACCCACGAGAGTGTCTCTCTCATGTTTACCTTTCCAATTCTCCCCCCCATCCCAGCTGTATGGTGCTTACTTGCCAGCCAGGGTTAAACCATGACGCCCTTTCTACTTTTATGAAGCTGCCTATTGTTGATTTTTAAGTTTTTTAAATTTTTAAAAATACCTTAAAATACTTTAAATATTTTGAAAACCTGCCGCGTACCTGGTCGCTTTTACAATTTTCTTTCTCTGTCTACTTTCATCCAGTTCACTGTCTTTACTTTGTAATGTATGCCTCTCTTTTCTGTGCCCCGTCGCTTCTAAGGTTCCTTTCTATTTCTCCGTTCACCGTCACTATTTTTTTTCATTTTCCTTGTCTGTCCTGTGCACAATCCCTTGTAAATTTTTCCTTCTACGTCTACTTTTATCAAGCTGCGTATCACTGTTTATTAATTCTTTCCTGGCTATCGTGTGCCCTGACCCTTTTACACTTTCTTTCTGCTTCTACATCTACTTTAACCTATTTGCTGTCTTTAGCATGTCTTTATTTCCTTAATCACCATTGCTTTTTAAATTTTCTGTCTACTTTTATCCCCTTCGCGGTCTTTATTTGCCTACCTTTACTTTTTTTTTTTAAAAAAAAATTCTTTCTTGTCTTTCCTTAACGCCGTCGCTTTTTAAGGGGTTTTTTCTACATCTCTTTTAGTTCGCTGTTCCACTTTTTGTAATACTTCATTTACTTCCCTAATCCCCCTCACTTCTTAAATGTTCTTCCTATGCCTACTTTCATTCCCCTTGCTGGCTGTTTTTCAGTATTGCTTCTCTTTGTTCTGTTCCATCGCTTTTTAGACTTTCTTTCTACGTCTTCGTTTTAGTTCACCGTCGCTTTTTTGAAATTTTTTCCTCATTTCCTTAGTCCCCGTTGCTTTCAAAACTTCCTACTTTTCTCTCGTTTGCCGTCTTTAGTGTTTAATTATTTTTTCTTGGCTTTCCTTCGTGCCGCCGCTGTTTAGATTTTGCCTCTACGTCTCCGCTTTAGTTCGCCGTCCCCATTTTAAAATTTTTTCCTTAGTTCTTTAATCCCCGCTGCTTTTAAAATGGTCTGTCGTCTTTGATCCCGTTTGCTGTCTTTATTTTGCTGTCTTTATTTTTTAGTTATTTCTTCTCTCTCCTTAGTGCCGTCGTCGCTTTTAAACTTTTCTTACGACCTCTGTTGGAGTTGGCTGTCGCTAGTGAATTTTTTGCCTTTTTTCCCCACTAACTCCCATCGCTTTTTAAACGCAGTTTCTACGCCTACTCTTCTTCCCGTCCATATCTTTATTTTTCATTATTTCTTGTCTGTCTTCAGGGCCATAGCCTTTTAAGTTTTCTTTCTACTTCTCCATTTTAGTTCAGTGTCGCTATGATTTCCTTTTTTCCTTATTTCCGTAATCCCTGGTGCTTTTACAGTTTTCTGTCTAATTTTATCCCGGTTGGTGTCTTTCTTTAATTGCTACTTATCTGTCCTTAGTGCCGGCGCTTTACAAATTTTCTTTCTACGTCGGTTTCAGTTCGCTGTCCCTATTTTTAAATTTTTCTTCCATTCGTTTCCGTAATCGCCATCGCTTGTTAAATTTTCTACTTTCACCCCGTTTGCTGTCTTTATTTTGCTTTCTTTTCCTTTAATTTTTTTTTCTTCTCTCTCGCTAGTGCCCTTGCTTTTTAAGGCTTTTTTCCTACATCTCTCTTAGTCTACTGTCCCTATGTTTTGATTTTGCCCTTTATTTCCCTAATGCCCCTCGCTTTTTTAACGTTAGTTCTATGCTGACTTGTATTCCCTTTGTTATCTTTATTTTTAATTATTTCTTGTCTTTCCTCAGTCCCGTTGCTTTTTAGATTTTCTTTCTACGTCTCCGGTTTAGTTCACCGTCCCTATTTGAACATTTTTTTGTTCTTTCTTCAGTCCCCATTGCTTTTAAGATTTTCTCTCTAAGTTTATCCCATTTACTGTCTTTATTTTTTAATTATTTCTTCTCTTTCCTTAGTGCCTTAGTCGCTTTTTACAATTTCTGTCCGTCTTTGTTTAGTTTGCTGTTGCTACTTTTTTAATGCTTGCCTCTCTTAGTCCCTTGGCTTTGAAAGTTTTGCTTCTATGTATACTTTTATCTCGTTTGGGGTTGGTTTGTTTTTTTTTTTAACATTTTCTTCTGTTTGTCCTCCACCCAGTAGTTTTTGAAATTTTCTTCCTACCTCTTCCTGTGTCAAGCTTCCTATCCTTATTTTTCAGTAGTTTTCAGTAGGTTGTGTACCCCGTTGCTTTTTCAATTTACTTTGTATGTGTCATTCTCTTTGTCATCCTTTCTTTATTTTTTTAGTTTCTTCTTGTCTTTCCTAATAGAGGTGGCTTTTTAGTTTTTCTCGATCTAATTCTATCCCATCCAATGTGTTGATTTGTTAATTCTTTCCTGTCTGTCCCGCAGCCTGCGCTTCACTTTATGAATTTTCTTCGTGTGCCTCTGTTTATTTTGATCGCTGTCTCTATTTTGTTATTTTTTTCTCTCTCTTCAACCCTTGGCTTTTAAAATTTTGTTTCTATATGCACCGGTAATCTAGTTTGCTGTCCCTGTCTTTAGTCCTCTGCTGGCTGTCCCGCACCTCTTCGCGTTTTCACGTTGCCTTCCACGTCTGCTTTTATCCAGCTCCCTATCCCTATTTTTTAATTCTTTCCCGCCTGTTGCGTACCCTGTCGCTTTTGAATGTTTCTTTCTCGCTCGTCTTTTCTCCGGTTTGCTCTCCCTATTTTTTGGTTTGGGGCGTTTTTTCTCTTCTCCTTACCCTGTCGCTTTTTAAATTTTATGTCTCCATTTACCTGGTTCCCTTTCCCTTGTTTTTAATTCTTTCCTGTCGTGTTCCATGTTGCTTTTAAAATTTTATTTCTGTGACTCCATTTACCTGGTTCACTGCCTCGTTTTCTTCTTTCCTGCATTTCCCATAGCCCATCGCTTTTTCTTTACTCTTTCGAATCTCCCTCTGCAGAGCTCCCCTTGACAATTTTTAAAATTCCCGGCCTCTCTGTCCCGTTCCTTTCTATTTCTCCCTCCATCCGTCTTACGTGCTCTGATTTTTATTTCTGGCCCGTGTTTGTTGCTTTTTCATTTCTCTTTCTATGACTGCCTCTGTCCGGCTTCCCGTCCTTTTTTTTTTTTTTTTTTCCTTTTTAAATTCCTTCCGCTTTATTCCCCTGTTGCAGTTTTCTCTCTGTCTCCCTCTATCCAGTTTCCTGCCGGGGAAAAAGTCCCCCTCCTCCGTCTCTCTGTCTCCTGCCTGCGGGTGTCTCCTTCTCTCTGTCCCTCTCTGCTCTTCCTGTCACCCTGCTCGGTCCTTTCCATCTCTCAGCCCTGCTCCCTCCCCCTCTTATTTATTGCTCCATCTCCCCATCCTCCTCCTCACTGCCCTCCATTTCTCTCTCTCTCTCTCTCTCCATCCTTGTGCGGCTCCCCGTCCCTCTTTTTTGTTCCCAGCATACCATTTTCTGGCTCCCTGTCCCACGCCTCTTCTCTACCGCCCTCTGTCCTTCCTCCTGCTTGCCTCTTCCCTCTTTTCCTTCTCGCCTGCTGCCTTTGGGCACCGAGCCTTGGAGCCAGCTCACTGCCGGCATTCCTAATGTGCATTAAGGAATAAACTGTTCCTGCCTCCTCTGTGCCCCTGGATGTGTTTGCAGCCCCTGGGTGCAGAGCTTGTGGCTGTGGACAGGTGCTGGGGAGGGGGGGATGTGTTGGGGGGCTTTGGCCAGGGCCCCTGTTGCCAATGGGCTCCAGCTGGGCCTGGAGCTGGGGCAGCCCCAGGTGTGGCCAGTGAGGCTGAGGATGGGGCTGGCCCTGCTGTGTGAAGGGGCTCTAGCTGTAAAGGGGGCTGCCAGGGCACGCCTGCCTGAGGGAGCTGACAAAGGGGAGCTGGCTGAGGAGGAGGGAACCCAAGGGGGCCCTGCAGGCAGGTGCCTCCAGCAAGGAACGGCCAGTCCCTGCAGCCACGAAGGGGCTCGCCGAGCCGTCCCTGACAGAACGCACCACCAGCACGCAGTGCTGGGAGCTCGGTGCTGCTGAGGCAGAGAGAAAAGCGTTGGGGCGGTGAAGGTCTCCTGCCAGTGCCCGGAGCTGTGGTGAGTCACGCGTTCTCTCCTGTGCGGCCCGGTCCATCTCTGCCGCCCTTCCCCAGATCTCTGCCTGACCTCCCTGCCTGTCCCTGCTTCTGTCTCCCTCTCTGCCGGCCCACCTACCTTGTCCAGCTCCCCAAAACTTGTTACTCTTCTGCCAACTCTGCCCTGTACCACTTCACCTATCCAGTTTTTTTTTTTTCCCTCCGTTTTCCTCTCTGGGCTCCTTCTCCCTACTTCTTCGTGGTTTCCTGTGTTCCTTCTACCCCGTTGCATTTTAATTTCTCCTTCTATGTTTCCCTCTCTCCAACACCCTGTCCCTATTTTTTAATTCCTCTCACTCTCCTGTGCCCCATCGCTTTGTAAATGTTCTTTCCATGTTTCCTTCTAGCCATCTCCCTGTTGCTATTTTGTCATTATTTCCTGTGTTTCTTATACCCCGTTGCTTTTAAAATTTTCTTTAACTACAGTTCCTTCTAGCCATCTCCCTGTCCCTGCTTTTTTTAACACTCCTGTGTTGCTTGTCCTCGATCGCTGTTTAGGTTTCCTTTCTACTTTGTCCCCTCTCCATCTCCCTGTCCCTATGTTTTAATTCTTGCCTATCTTTCTCGTACTCAAGTGCTTTTTAAAATTCCTTCTACGTCTCCCTCTGCCTGGCTCCCTTCCTTGATTTTTTTTTTTTTTTATTCTCCCCTATATTTCTCGTACCCCACGGCTCTTTAATTTCTCTTTCAACAATTCCCTTTATCTGGCTCCCTTCCCCTAAATTTTATTTCCTCCCTTTCTTCCGTATACCCTGTCACCTTTTAAATTTTCTTTCAGTGTTTCCTTCCTTTCTCTTCTCATCTCTCTTCCTATTTTTCAGTTCCTTCCTGTTTTTCTTGTAGTCCGACACTTTTAAAAATGTCTTTCTGTCTCCCTCTATCTGACTCGGGTCCCGATTCTTTTTAACTCCTCCCTCTCTGTCCTGTACCCAGTTGCTTTACAAATCTTCTTTCTAGGTCTCCACTTACTTAGTTTCCTGTCCTTCCTTTTTCATTTTTTTTTCCTGTCTATACTGTACTCCGTCAGTTTAAAATTTTGTTTCTATGGCCACTTTTATCCATTGACCGTCTGTATTTTCTAATGCTCTCCCATCTATCCTGGACCCTGTCGCTTCTTCAGTTTTCTTTCTACCTCTGCTTTTACCAAGCTCCCCATCCCTATTTTTGAATTCTTTCCCGCGTAGTGTATCCCCTCGCTTCTTACCTTTACTGCTACGTGTGCCTATTTTTGCCTCTGTTCTCACTTTTTAATTTGTTCTTGTCTTTCCTTAAAGCCACCACATTTCCAATTTTCTTTCTATGTCAAAGTTTATCCACTGTGCTGTCCCTATTTGTTATGTCTTCCTGTCTATCCTGTACCCTGTCGCTTTTAAGACTTTTCTTGCCATGTCTACTTTAACCAATTCACCGTCTGTCTTTTTTATTTGTTTCCTGTCTGCTCTGTACCCCATGGCTTTTGAAGTTTGCTATGTCTCTCTGTATATTTCTCCCTATTCGTATTTTGTAGCTTTTTCTTGTCTTTCCTTAATACCTTTGCTTTTATGATTTTCTGCCTAGGTCTCCCTCTCATCACCCTACCCCAATTTTTGAGTGATTTTTCTTGTCTTTCCTTAATGCCTTTGCTTTTTGAATTTTCTTGCTGTGTCAACTTTTATCCCATTTTCTGTACCCATTTTTAATTTTTGTCCCGCCTGTCCTTTACCTGCTTGCTTTTCAAATTTTCCTTCCGCGTCTACTTTAACCACGTCGCTGTCTTTATTTTTAACATTTTTCCTGCCTGTCTGGAACCCCTTGCTTTTTCACTTTTCATTCTATGTCTACTTTCATTGAACTCCCTATCCACATATTTTCACTTATTCCTGTCTGTTGTGTGCCATGTCACTTTCAACGTTTTATTTCCAGGTGCATCTCTATATTTTTTTTTTTTACCCTAGCCTTATTTTTTAATTTGTTCTTCTCTGTCTTAATGCCATCGCTTATTAAAGTTTCTTTCTATATCAACACTTATTAGGTTTGCTGTCCCTATTTTTAAACTGTTTTCCTGTCTCTCCCGTACCCCGTCACTTTTTAGACTTTCTTTCTATGTCTCTCTTTATCTAGTTTTCCGTCCCCATTTTTTGAATTTTTTCCTGTGTTTCCTGTACCACAGCTTCTTACATTTTTGTTTCTGTGTGTGCAGGTTTCGGATGGGATAGAGTTAGTTTTCTTCACGGTAGCCGGTAATGGGCTACGTTTTTGGATTTGTGCTGAAAACAGCATTGATAGCACCGGGAGGTGTCGGTTACTGCTGAGCAGCGCTTGCGCCGCGTCAAGGGCTGCTCTGCTCCTCACCCTGCCCTGCCAGCGAGTGGGCTGGGCGTACATGAGGGGTTGGGAATGGTCGCGGCCGGGACGGCTGACCCAACTGACCAAAGGGATATTCCAGACCGTATGACGTCGTGCTCAGCAATAAAACTGGGTGTGGGGGGGAGGTTGGTGGGTGGGGGGGACCGCTGCTCGGGACGGGCTGGGCATCGGTCGGGTAGTGGTGAGCATGTGTTTGCATTTGCATCGCTTGTTTGGTTTTTTTAAAATTTGTTTTTAATTATTAAACTTGTTTTGTATCAACCCACGAGAGTGTCTCTCTCATGTTTACCTTTCCAATTCTCCCCCCCATCCCAGCTGTATGGTGCTTACTTGCCAGCCAGGGTTAAACCATGACGCCCTTTCTACTTTTATGAAGCTGCCTATTGTTGATTTTTAAGTTTTTTAAATTTTTAAAAATACCTTAAAATACTTTAAATATTTTGAAAACCTGCCGCGTACCTGGTCGCTTTTACAATTTTCTTTCTCTGTCTACTTTCATCCAGTTCACTGTCTTTACTTTGTAATGTATGCCTCTCTTTTCTGTGCCCCGTCGCTTCTAAGGTTCCTTTCTATTTCTCCGTTCACCGTCACTATTTTTTTTCATTTTCCTTGTCTGTCCTGTGCACAATCCCTTGTAAATTTTTCCTTCTACGTCTACTTTTATCAAGCTGCGTATCACTGTTTATTAATTCTTTCCTGGCTATCGTGTGCCCTGACCCTTTTACACTTTCTTTCTGCTTCTACATCTACTTTAACCTATTTGCTGTCTTTAGCATGTCTTTATTTCCTTAATCACCATTGCTTTTTAAATTTTCTGTCTACTTTTATCCCCTTCGCGGTCTTTATTTGCCTACCTTTACTTTTTTTTTTTAAAAAAATTCTTTCTTGTCTTTCCTTAACGCCGTCGCTTTTTAAGGGGTTTTTTCTACATCTCTTTTAGTTCGCTGTTCCACTTTTTGTAATACTTCATTTACTTCCCTAATCCCCCTCACTTCTTAAATGTTCTTCCTATGCCTACTTTCATTCCCCTTGCTGGCTGTTTTTCAGTATTGCTTCTCTTTGTTCTGTTCCATCGCTTTTTAGACTTTCTTTCTACGTCTTCGTTTTAGTTCACCGTCGCTTTTTTGAAATTTTTTCCTCATTTCCTTAGTCCCCGTTGCTTTCAAAACTTCCTACTTTTCTCTCGTTTGCCGTCTTTAGTGTTTAATTATTTTTTTCTTGGCTTTCCTTCGTGCCGCCGCTGTTTAGATTTTGCCTCTACGTCTCCGCTTTAGTTCGCCGTCCCCATTTTAAAATTTTTTCCTTAGTTCTTTAATCCCCGCTGCTTTTAAAATGGTCTGTCGTCTTTGATCCCGTTTGCTGTCTTTATTTTGCTGTCTTTATTTTTTAGTTATTTCTTCTCTCTCCTTAGTGCCGTCGCTTTTAAACTTTTCTTACGACCTCTGTTGGAGTTGGCTGTCGCTAGTGAATTTTTTGCCTTTTTTCCCCACTAACTCCCATCGCTTTTTAAACGCAGTTTCTATGCCTACTCTTCTTCCCGTCCATATCTTTATTTTTCATTATTTCTTGTCTGTCTTCAGGGCCATAGCCTTTTAAGTTTTCTTTCTACTTCTCCATTTTAGTTCAGTGTCGCTATGATTTCCTTTTTTCCTTATTTCCGTAATCCCTGGTGCTTTTACAGTTTTCTGTCTAATTTTATCCCGGTTGGTGTCTTTCTTTAATTGCTACTTATCTGTCCTTAGTGCCGGCGCTTTACAAATTTTCTTTCTACGTCGGTTTCAGTTCGCTGTCCCTATTTTTAAGTTTTTCTTCCATTCGTTTCCGTAATCGCCATCGCTTGCTAAATTTTCTACTTTCACCCCGTTTGCTGTCTTTATTTTGCTTTCTTTTCCTTTAATTTTTTTTTCTTCTCTCTCGCTAGTGCCCTTGCTTTTTAAGGCTTTTTTCCTACATCTCTCTTAGTTTACTGTCCCTGTATTTTGATTTTGCCCTTTATTTCCCTAATGCCCCTCGCTTTTTTAAAGTTAGTTCTATGCTGACTTGTATTCCCTTCGTTATCTTTATTTTTAATTATTTCTTGTCCTTCCTCAGTCCCGTTGCTTATTAGATTTTCTTTCTACGTCTCCGGTTTAGTTCACCGTCCCTATTTGAACATTTTTTTGTTCTTTCTTCAGTCCCCATTGCTTTTAAGATTTTCTCTCTAAGTTTATCCCGTTTACTGTCTTTATTTTTTAATTATTTCTTCTCTTTCCTTAGTGCCTTAGTCGCTTTTTACAATTTCTGTCCGTCTTTGTTTAGTTTGCTGTTGCTGCTTTTTTAATGCTTGCCTCTCTTAGTCCCTTGGCTTTGAAAGTTTTGCTTCTATGTATACTTTTATCTCGTTTGGGGTTGGTTTTTTTTTTTTTTTACATTTTCTCCTGTTTGTCCTCTACCCAGTAGTTTTTGAAATTTTCTTTCTACCTCTTCCTGTGTCAAGCTTCCTATCCTTATTTTTCAGTAGTTTTCAGTAGGTTGTGTACCCCGTTGCTTTTTCAATTTACTTTGTATGTGTCATTCTCTTTGTCATCCTTTCTTTATTTTTTTAGTTTCTTCTTGTCTTTCCTAAGAGAGGTGGCTTTTTAGTTTTTCTCGATCTAATTCTATCCCATCCAATGTGTTGATTTGTTAATTCTTTCCTGTCTGTCCCGCAGCCTGCGCTTCACTTTATGAATTCTCTTCGTGTGCCTCTGTTTATTTCGATCGCTGTCTCTATTTTGTTATTTTTTTCTCTCTCTTCAACCCTTGGCTTTTAAAATTTTGTTTCTATATGCACCGGTAATCTAGTTTGCTGGCCCTGTCTTTAGTCCTCTGCTGGCTGTCCCACACCTCTTCGCGTTTTCACGTTGCCTTCCACGTCTGCTTTTATCCAGCTCCCTATCCCTATTTTTTAATTCTTTCCCGCCTGTTGCGTACCCCGTCGCTTTTGAATGTTTCTTTCTCGCTCGTCTTTTCTCCGGTTTGCTCTCCCTATTTTTTGGTTTGGGGCGTTTTTTCTCTTCTCCTTACCCTGTCGCTTTTTAAATTTTATGTCTCCATTTACCTGGTTCCCTTTCCCTTGTTTTTAATTCTTTCCTGTCGTGTTCCATGTTGCTTTTAAAATTTTATTTCTGTGACTCCATTTACCTGGTTCACTGCCTCGTTTTTTTCTTTCCTGCATTTCCCATAGCCCATCGCTTTTTCTTTACTCTTTCGAATCTCCCTCTGCAGAGCTCCCCTTGACAATTTTTAAAATTCCCGGCCTCTCTGTCCCGTTCCTTTCTATTTCTCCCTCCATCCGTCTTACGTGCTCTGATTTTTATTTCTGGCCCGTGTTTGTCGCTTTTTCATTTCTCTTTCTATGACTGCCTCTGTCCGGCTTCCCGTCCATATTTTTTTTTTTTTTTCCTTTTTAAATTCCTTCCGCTTTATTCCCCTGTTGCAGTTTTCTCTCTGTCTCCCTCTATCCAGTTTCCTGCCGGGGAAAAAATCCCCCTCCTCCGTCTCTCTGTCTCCTGCCTGCGGGTGTCTCCTTCTCTCTGTCCCTCTCTGCTCTTCCTGTCACCCTGCTCGGTCCTTTCCATCTCTCAGCCCTGCTCCCTTCCCCTCTTATTTATTGCTCCATCTCCCCATCCTCCTCCTCACTGCCCTCCATTTCTCTCTCTCTCTCTCTCTCCATCCTTGTGCGGCTCCCCGTCCCTCTTTTTTGTTCCCAGCATACCATTTTCTGGCTCCCTGTCCCACGCCTCTTCTCTACCGCCCTCTGTCCTTCCTCCTGCTTGCCTCTTCCCTCTTTTCCTTCTCGCCTGCTGCCTTTGGGCACCGAGCCTTGGAGCCAGCTCACTGCCGGCATTCCTAATGTGCATTAAGGAATAAACTGTTCCTGCCTCCTCTGTGCCCCTGGATGTGTTTGCAGCCCCTGGGTGCAGAGCTTGTGGCTGTGGACAGGTGCTGGGGAGGGGGGGATGTGTTGGGGGGCTTTGGCCAGGGCCCCTGTTGCCAATGGGCTCCAGCTGGGCCTGGAGCTGGGGCAGCCCCAGGTGTGGCCAGTGAGGCTGAGGATGGGGCTGGCCCTGCTGTGTGAAGGGGCTCTAGCTGTAAAGGGGGCTGCCAGGGCACGCCTGCCTGAGGGAGCTGACAAAGGGGAGCTGGCTGAGGAGGAGGGAACCCAAGGGGGCCCTGCAGGCAGGTGCCTCCAGCAAGGAACGGCCAGTCCCTGCAGCCACGAAGGGGCTCGCCGAGCCGTCCCTGACAGAACGCACCACCAGCACGCAGTGCTGGGAGCTCGGTGCTGCTGAGGCAGAGAGAAAAGCGTTGGGGCGGTGAAGGTCTCCTGCCAGTGCCCGGAGCTGTGGTGAGTCACGCGTTCTCTCCTGTGCGGCCCGGTCCATCTCTGCCGCCCTTCCCCAGATCTCTGCCTGACCTCCCTGCCTGTCCCTGCTTCTGTCTCCCTCTCTGCCGGCCCACCTACCTTGTCCAGCTCCCCAAAACTTGTTACTCTTCTGCCAACTCTGCCCTGTACCACTTCACCTATCCAGTTTTTTTTTTTCCCCTCCGTTTTCCTCTCTGGGCTCCTTCTCCCTACTTCTTCGTCGTTTCCTGTGTTCCTTCTACCCCGTTGCATTTTAATTTCTCCTTCTATGTTTCCCTCTCTCCAACACCCTGTCTCTATTTTTTAATTCCTCTCACTCTCCTGTGCCCCATCGCTTTTTAAATGTTCTTTCCATGTTTCCTTCTAGCCATCTCCCTGTTGCTATTTTGTCATTATTTCCTGTGTTTCTTATACCCCGTTGCTTTTAAAATTTTCTTTAACTACAGTTCCTTCTAGCCATCTCCCTGTCCCTGCTTTTTTTAACACTCCTGTGTTGCTTGTCCTCGATCGCTGTTTAGGTTTCCTTTCTACTTTGTCCCCTCTCCATCTCCCTGTCCCTATGTTTTAATTCTTGCCTATCTTTCTCGTACTCAAGTGCTTTTTAAAATTCCTTCTACGTCTCCCTCTGTCTGGCTCCCTTCCTTGATTTTTTTTTTTTTTTTTTTTAATTCTCCCCTATATTTCTCGTACCCCACGGCTCTTTAATTTCTCTTTCAACAATTCCCTTTATCTGGCTCCCTTTCCCTAAATTTTATTTCCTCCCTTTCTTCCGTATACCCTGTCACCTTTTAAATTTTCTTTCAGTGTTTCCTTCCCTTCTCTTCTCATCCCTCTTCCTATTTTTCAGTTCCTTCCTGTTTTTCTTGTAGTCCGACACTTTTAAAAATGTCTTTCTGTCTCCCTCTATCTGACTCGGGTCCCGATTCTTTTTAACTCCTCCCTCTCTGTCCTGTACCCAGTTGCTTTACAAATCTTCTTTCTAGGTCTCCACTTACTTAGTTTCCTGTCCTTCCTTTTTCATTTTTTTTCCTGTCTATACTGTACTCCATCAGTTTAAAATTTTGTTTCTATGGCCACTTTTATCCATTGACCGTCTGTATTTTCTAATGCTCTCCCATCTATCCTGGACCCTGTCGCTTCTTCAGTTTTCTTTCTACCTCTGCTTTTACCAAGCTCCCCATCCCTATTTTTGAATTCTTTCCCGCGTAGTGTATCCCCTCGCTTCTTACCTTTACTGCTACGTGTGCCTATTTTTGCCTCTGTTCTCACTTTTTAATTTGTTCTTGTCTTTCCTTAAAGCCACCACGTTTCCAATTTTCTTTCTGTGTCAAAGTTTATCCACTGTGCTGTCCCTATTTGTTATGTCTTCCTGTCTATCCTGTACCCTGTCGCTTTTAAGACTTTTCTTGCCATGTCTACTTTAACCAATTCACCGTCTGTCTTTTTTATTTGTTTCCTGTCTGCTCTGTACCCCATGGCTTTTGAAGTTTGCTATGTCTCTCTGTATATTTCTCCCTATTCGTATTTTGTAGCTTTTTCTTGTCTTTCCTTAATACCTTTGCTTTTATGATTTTCTGCCTAGGTCTCCCTCTCATCACCCTACCCCAATTTTTAAGTGATTTTTCTTGTCTTTCCTTAATGCCTTTGCTTTTTGAATTTTCTTGCTGTGTCAACTTTTATCGCATTTTCTGTACCCATTTTTAATTTTTGTCCCGCCTGTCCTTTACCTGCTTGCTTTTCAAATTTTCCTTCCGCGTCTACTTTAACCACGTCGCTGTCTTTATTTTTAACATTTTTCCTGCCTGTCTGGAACCCCTTGCTTTTTCACTTTTCATTCTATGTCTACTTTCATTGAACTCCCTGTCCACATATTTTCACTTATTCCTGTCTGTTGTGTGCCATGTCACTTTCAACGTTTTATTTCCAGGTGCATCTCTATTTTTTTTTTACCCTAGCCTTATTTTTTAATTTGTTCTTCTCTGTCTTAATGCCATCGCCTATTAAAGTTTCTTTCTATATCAACACTTATTATGTTTGCTGTCCCTATTTTTAAACCGTTTTCCGGTCTCTCCCGTACCCCGTCACTTTTTAGACTTTCTTTCTATGTCTCTCTTTATCTAGTTTTCCATCCCCATTTTTTGAATTTTTTCCTGTGTTTCCTGTACCACAGCTTCTTACACTTTTGTTTCTGTGTGTGCAGGTTTCGGATGGGATAGAGTTAGTTTTCTTCACGGTAGCCGGTAATGGGCTACATTTTTGGATTTGTGCTGAAAACAGCATTGATAGCATTGTTTCTAGATGCACCGGTAATCTAGTTTGCTGTCCCTGTCTTTAGTTTTCTGGATTTTTTTTTTTTTAATTCCTCACTATATTTTTTTGGTACCCCATCGCAACTTAATTTCTCTTTCAACAATTCCCTTTATCTGGCTCACTTTCCTTAAATTTTAATTCCTTAGTCTTTCCTTAGTGCCGTTTCTTTTTAAATTTTCTGTCTACATCTGTTTTAGTTTGCTATTTTGATTTCATCATTTTTCCCTTTATTTCCCTAATGCCTACCACATTTTACAAGTTGTTTCTATGCCTGCTTTTATTGCCCTTGCTCTCTTTTTTTACTATTTCTTCTCTTTCTTCTGTGCCATCACTTTTTACGTTTGCTTTCTATGTCTCTGTTTTAGTTTGCCGTTGGTATTTTTATATTTTTTTCCTTTTTTTTTCTTATTCACCTTTTTTTTATAATTCGCTGTCTACTTTCATCCCATTTGCAGTCTTTATTTGTCTGCCTTTATATTTTATTTATTTCTTATCTTTCCTTCGTGCCCTTGCTTTTTGAATTTTCTATGTCTGTATGTTGCTATGATTTAATTCTTTCCTCTAATTCCTCAATCTTTTTGCTTTTTAAATTTTTTCTACACCTGCTTTTATCCAGTTCCTGTCTTTATTTTTAAATTCTCTCTTGTCTGTTGGGTACTCTCTCAATTTTTCAATTTTCTTTTTATGTCTTTATTTTGTTGTCCCTGTTTTTTCTCCTTTAATGCCTTCATTTTTCTTTTTTTTTTCTATGCCTACTTTTATCTAGTTTTCTGGTCCTATTTTAAATTTTTTCTCCTCTGCCTTGTACCCTTTTGCTTTTAAAATTTTCTTTCTATATCTACTTTTTCAAGCTGTACATACCTGGTTTTGAATTCTTTTGTGTTTGTCACATACCTTGTTGCCTTTCAAATTTTCTTTGTGTCTTATATTTTTTTCCTCATCTACCAGTTCATCCCGAGGCTTTAGAGGGTCTCCTTGGCACGCTTTTATCTCTGGAGTGTAATTCATACCCCCTTGGTTTGTCACAACATCTCCTCGGGTCATGCCTCTTCCTCAGAGCAGTCTTTTTGTCCTCTCCTCCATCTTGATGGCCTCCAGTGGGTCGGTCTCTCCCTCATGACATCTGTACTCTGTTCAAATCCCTTCCCGAGACTCTTCGTGCCCTTGAGCCTTCTCCTGTCTCTCTGGCCATCTCAGCACCCCTCTACCTCTGTCACAATGCTTCCTGTGAGCCTCCTTGCATTCCACGGCCATCCTTGAGTTCTGCAGCAGGCTTTGTATCTTTCTTATTCAGAGACAACTCCTCAGGCTTTTATTTTGCCTCAGAGCACTCTTACCTTCCCCTCTGCCACATCCGATGCCTCTGTTTGGTCCCCTGAGGACAACTGTACTCTGTGCAGGTCCCCTCTGGAGTACCTCACTGTGTCAGCAATCCTTTGTTTGTCTCTATGTCCATGATCCCCCCGCCCCACCAAGCCCTCTCGTTCCTGTCGCAATACCTCCCGAGACTGTCCTCGTGCCCCATGGCACCCTTGGAGCTCTGCAGCCCTCTTTGTATCTCTCCTATTCAGACAGAATCCTTCCTCAGGCTGTCTCGGTGCCCCACAGCTCTCTTACCTTATTCGCTGTCTAGGATGTCTCCATTCCGTCGCTCATCCATTGAGGATCTCTATACGTTGCTGGGATACCTTCCTGAGTTTGGCATTTTGTCCCACAGCTGCCTTTTGTCTCTCTTTCACTCTTGGCCCCCCTTCTCCTGCCGTCATCGTGTCTCCCGAGCACATCCTCGTGCCCCACAGCCCTCTTTTGGCTCTTAGCGCACTTTGCACCCTTCTTGCTTGTTGCGTTAAAGGACCGAGCAATTTGGCAGAAAATAAACCCCCTTGCCTTCCAGCTTGTCCTCAGATATCAGAGGGGCTGAGGGCGGCTGGGCTTAGGTTCTGAGTGATGCCCAGTTTCCTGTATTACAAGTCCGATCATGTTCAATATATATACATAGATATATATATAAAATCTCAGCGATTATGGATGCACTTGTAACTCCATACACTTTCAGTCCAGCCGCATTGCATGAACTAGCACGGCCACCCTTAAGGAATTTGGTTGCGTTCAATGAGAACTCTTATGGCTAGATTAATAGGTAGTGTAGTTTATTAAAGCAACAGATGCACAAGTTCTTTTGGATTGCCGGTGATAGAACTACTGCCTACAAAGGCGGTACAAATAGCAGGAACATGAGTAATATGTGGTATCTGGTACCCTAAAGATGTCTGTCGTCGGCTAAGATCCGCTCTTGAGTTTTTCAGAGGAGGCGCTAGCCTTCCTCTATTTTTATTGACATGTCTCCCATGGTGTTTTCTGTTGTGCTTTGCAATTTATTTTTGTTCTAGCTACCTAGGTGCTAATTAGGCTGCTTCATACAGTTTGGTAAGTTCCTTGTATTTCAATGGTTTTTTGGTGTTTTCTGTCTTTTCAGACTCATCTAATTCTCTTAAGGGAGTCAGTCGGAGAGACTATCAAGATGACTCTGAATCATCAGTGATTTACAGTAAGTAATTTAATTTGCAACCAGAGATGTTTTTGAGAAGGGATTCTTACGGGTTCTAATTCTGCTCATTTGTCTCAATTTGTCATTGCATCCTACCCAGAACACAGTGCCAGTAGACATTAAGTAGCATGCGTGGTCTTGCTGGAAATGAAGTGTAACCCCAGAGCATTTTGGATTTTTTATGGGAAACTAAAGCACATAATTTTTGATAATAATATAGTTATTACATTTAATGACCTACTTTCTTACATAGCTTAGTACAACATCTATCTTTTTCTATCTACACCCCAGAAAAATTAAGTTTCATTCCCTACCTGGTCACGTTGCTGATGCAATAGATGTACTTGTAGTAAAAGAACAAGTATCATCATTTCCAGTAAGGGTCATTTTCTCTGTTCAGCATCTTATATGCTGTAAACTTAAGGCAGATAAGCAAACTCCCTGCTTGTTGCTCCTCTGGCTGCCTTTATGCCTTCAGGCAATTCACCCCTCCCCTTCCCCAGGTGGTTGTGGGAAGGGCGGTGGGCGAGGCCCGGGGTATATGAGCCACAGCTGCTCCTCAGGGAGTTCATTCTGCTCCTGGCCTTTTCTGGTGTTGGTGCTTAGCTGTTCCTTCAGTCAATTGCTGGTTTTGAGCTGTCTAAGCTCTTTAGGAAGATGTGTTTTGATATTTAGAGAAGTGGAGGTGTCTGTCTGAGGTGAGAGCTTCAGGACCTGTTGAGCTTCAGCAGCATATGTAGTAGAAAGTACATCTGTATGCAGTGGGGTTTTTTTCAGGTCAGTAATTTTGTATTGAGTGTTCAGTGGCAGCAAGATGGTTTGATTGTGTGTAGGGTTTTTTTTTACTCTAGGTGCTTTGCTTTTTCCTGGAATTCCTGGCTTTATTGATGGTGGAACCCTGGTTTTTTCACCAGTTGTACTGTGTGTTGTGTCTGTTACCGATATAGTCTCTGCTAATAGGACTGATGATGAGATTTTCTAGCAGGGGTTAGGGTGAGCATTTTGTATGCATCTGTATATGGACTTTTAACACTTCTTAAGAAAGCAGCTGGGATATGATTCATAGTGTCTTTCAGGGTATGGGGCAGCTAATTACCTGGTTGCCCACAGAGCACTAATTTGTTCCTGAACTTTTACAGCTTGTAGCAAGCCCCTTGTAGATTATAAGCATCAGAACCAAGTAGCTTACAGGTTTGGGATGTTTTATTTTGCAGGTGGAAGCAATGAGCAAAGCAGGCTATTGGTGCTGGAGATAACTCAGGCAAGGTGAGCTGTGACTAGTGGGCTCAAGTAGCAGTTAATTTTCAGGTGTTGTGTTGTAGTGAGGTTAGAAGCATCCCTTGTTTGTGTTTGGCAGGTGAACCACCAAGGTAAAGTGCTGGAAGGCTGTGGTTTCAGGCAGTATCTCACATGTGCTTTTTGCTTTGGTTTTTTCAGGTGCCGCAAGCAGGCTGGGAGGGGTGAAGCCACAGGCTGATTAGTGGTCTGAGAAGGTGAGCCAGTTCTCAGCTGGGTCTGTGTCTAAGAACAGATAATCATGTGGCAGCTCAGGTCTTTCTCTTTGGTTTTGCAGGAGCCATTCAGGCTGCATTTGGAACTGGATTTGAGGTGAGCTGGAGTAGTAGCGAGGAGGAGCGCGGGGCTGGTAATGTCTCAGAAGCGCAACAGTAGTTTTCTGTCTCTTGGTATCTTAGGTACCAGAAGCGATGACGGCCACAGCGTCCGACTTTGGCGTCGGTGCAGAGCGGGTGAGTGGAAGGCCATATCGCTTTCAAGGAGGAGGGATGTTGTGCAAGAGGTGAATGTTGACTGATGTGATGCTTACTGCTGGCACTGTTTTTGTGAAGATGATGAAGAGGAATCTGGCAACTGCAGGAATATCCCAGTTAGCCGTTGCGGTTTTCGTGTAGGATGGATTCAGACCCCTGGCCCTCTGAAAGCTAAGTGGAAGGACTGGGACTGAGGAGGGGACTCTGGTTGGAGGGGACAGGTTGGGAATTGCAGGGTGGGTATTTAAGTTAGCATAGGGGAGAGGGCTGCCCAGGAAGTGTCACCTTTGGGCAGGTAAAGGGAGCGGGTTACTTTTCAGCACAAGACTAGCGTGGGCAGGGCAGTTCCAGCCTGTGTCTGTGTGGTGTAGTTTGTGCAGACTGTCTTCTGTTTGGTAGACCTTCCTGAAGTCTCCATGTCATCTCTGTGTTCGAGGAGCACAGTATGTCCCCCGGGTGCCATCCCTAGTGTCTCAAATGCCTGTATGCATTGGTATAGTGCCAACTGGGCGCTTCTTTCCTTGCATAACAAGGTTAAAGTGTGGATAGGTCTTGTGTCTCGAAGTTTCCGGTCAGGCCTCTTCTTGTGGCATTGTTCCAGGCTGAGTCAGCAGCTCTGATCTTGATCGGCCTGTTTTCATGGATCCCTTTTCTCAGACTTCTTCCCTGCATCCCTACATTCTTAGGCCTTTACGCAGGGCTTCTTGCACACGCTTCGTCCCAGTTGCGGCCATATCTTCTTGTCAAGGGGCACAGCATTCGACTTTTTCTGGAGCTGCCATAGATTCTTCCTCACAGCCCCCTAGGTCTTCTCGCCCGATGGCATCTCTGGTCCGGGAGTCGTTCTTACAGGGAGCGTTCTTATGTCCCTGGGTTGTGTCCTTTGTCTTGTTTGTGTGCAGCGTTGGTCTGTGTGTGTTTTTTGTCTGGGTTGGAGCTGCTCTGCCTGGACGCGTAGCAGTGATAGACTCAGCAGGAAAATACCAGTGAGATTATCTAGTTAATATCTTGACAGGCCTAGGCTTTGTAGGCAAAGGGTGTACAGTCCATTTCAGAGTAAGTAGCCATATATGCAGCAGGTGAGGAGAGTCATTTCCATGGTGTTATGGAGACACAGGGGATGACCAGTTTTTTTCACAGTAGGGTGTAGTTGGACTCCAGATAGTATTCCTAAATGGAAACAAGACCTCTACAATTGTTCAGCTATCACTCTGCATCCAGGTGAGCTGTTCAATATTGCTTTGCCATATGCAGAGGTAGGAGCCGGGCGCCTATGGGCAAAAGAGGAGAGGTGAGCGCTCGGTGCAAGAAGGTGGTTTGTTGCGTGGTGTCAGAGGGAAGATGTGACTGGTGGCTATATGACTACCTTGTAGGTTTTGGGTTTTTTATTCTGAAGGTGCGAAGCAATGAGCAAAGCAGGCTATCGGCACTGGAGGTGGCTCAGGCAAGGTGAGCCATGACTAGTGGGCTGAAGTAGCAGTTATTTTTCAGGTCTTGTATTCTTGGTGAAGGTCAAAGCACCCCTTATTGTTTGTATCTTACAGGTGATAACTGAATCTCAGTGTAGCAACTTGTAAATAGAAGAGGCAGGGTGGGTGAGCAGCCGAGGTAAAGGAGCAGGAGATGGGAATTGCTGCAGGGAGGCTGCGGTTTTGGGCATTACCTCAGCATGTGCCTCTTGGCTTTTGTTTTGGCAGGTGCTGCACATTGCCTCAGAGGGACAAAGCAGCATGCTGACAAGAGGTCCATGAAGGTGAGGTGGTTGTTGTCTGGGTCAGTGTCTAAGAGCAGAGTATCCCGTGGCCACTCTGAAGTGTTTCTCTTTGGTCTTGCAGGTGCCCTGCGGGCCACCTGTGGAATTGGATGAGCTTTTGAGGTGAGCTGGGTAGTAGTGAGGTGGAGCGTGGGGCTGGTGATTTCTCGCAAGCGCAACAGTAATTTTCTGTCTCTTGGTATCTTAGGTGCCAGAAGCGATGACGGCCACAGCTTTCGACTTTGGAGTCGGCACGGTGTGGGTGAGCAGAAGGCCGCCTTGCTTTTAGGGGGAGGGTGTTGTGCAAGAGGTCAGTGTTGACTGATGTGATGCTTACTGCTGGCACTTGGGGTTTTTTTGCAGGTGATGAAGAGGAACCTGGCGACTGCAGGAATGCCCCAGTTAGCCAGTGTGGCTTGTTTGGTTTTTGTTGAGGATGGATTCAAACCCCTGGCCCTCTGAAAGCTAAGTTGAAGGACTGGGGCTGGGAGGAGGCAGACAAGGTTGGGAATGGCGGGGAGTGGGATTAAAAGGTAGTATAGGGGAGAGGGCTGTCCAGGTAAAGAGAGTGGGTTGCTTATCAGCAACACATTATGTGTGCTGGGCAGGGCAGTTCCAGCCTGTGTCGGTGTGGTGTAGTTTGTGTAGTCTGTCTTCTGTGTCTTGGAGCTTCCTCAGGTCCTAATGTCCTCATTGCTTTTTGTGCTCAAGAAGCACAGCATGTGCCTTGGGCACCATCCCTAGGGTCTCAAATGCTTCTATTCATCGACATAGTACCTATCGGGTGCTTATTCTCTTGCATTACAAGCTTAAAGCCTGGATCGGTCTCACTTCTCTTGAAGTTTCCAGTCGGTTCTCTTGCGGCGTTGTTCCAGGCTGTGTCAGCAGCTCTGCTCTCTAGCCTTCTATTGTCATGGACTGGGATGATTCCCTGCATCCTTATGTTCTTTGGTCTTGAAGCTAGGCCTCTTGTGCATCCATCATCTCGGTTTTGACTGTAACTTCTTATGGGCCATTATGTCGCACTCTTTTCTGGGGCTGCCATAGAGCCTCCTTGCCTCACTGTTGCGGCCCTGTAGGTGTTCTTGCCTGACAGCATCTCCGGTCCGGGCATCGTTGTTCTCACCGAGAGCTTTTCTCTTGTCTTTTGAGTTGTATTGTCTGTCGTGTTTTGAGGGGTGTCGGTCTCTGTGTGTGTTTGGCTTGGAGCTGCTCTGCCCAGGTGTGTGGAGTCAGGGGTGGGTGGAATAGCAGGAAGAGCCTATGGTTAATATGTTGATATGCCTAGACTATTTAGGCAATGGTTGTACGGTCATCTCAAATTGAGTAGCCATCGGCAGGTTGTGTGGACAGTCATTTCCATAGCGTTTGATGGGGGTGATTAGAACCATGTGGGAGGGGCTGTTCAGCGGTAGTGAAGCAGACTGAATCTCAAAGGCGTTAAGGCTTGTATGTGTGGGGCTTAAAGTTTTTGGTCTCTTTTGTTATAATGGCAGGCTGTAGTTAGACTCCAGATGGTATTTCTAAATGGAATCAATACCTCTGGACCTGTTCAGCTATCAATCAGCATTTGGGTGACTCATTCAATATTGCATTTTCAGATGCAGAGAAACGAGCTGTGTGCCAATGGGTGATGGAGGAGAGGCCAGCAGAACGCTTTAAGAAGTTGGGTTGGTGTGTGGTGTTGGAGGGAAGATGCAACCGGTGGCTGTATGACTAGCTTATAGATTTTGTGGTTTTTAATTTTAAAGGTGCAAAGCAGGATATTGGCACTAGAGCTGACTCCAGCAAGGTGAGCCATGACTAGCATGCTCAAGTAGCAGTTATTTTTCAGGTCTTGTATCTGAAGGTTAAAGCATCCCTTGTTGTTTGTGTCTTACAGGTGAAAACTGAGCCTCAGTGTAGCAACCTGTAAATAGCAGGGGCAGGGTGGGTGAGCAGCTGAGGTAAAGGAGCAGGAGATGGGAATCACTGCAGGCAGCTGGTGGTTTTGGGCAGTACCTCAGCATGTGCCTTTTTGCAGGTGCCGCACTTTGCCTCAGAGGGACAAAGCAGCGTGCTGACAAGAGGTCTGTGAAGGTGAGATGTTTGTCGTCTGGGTTGGTGTCTAAAGAGCAAAGTATCCTGTGGCCAGTCCATGAAGCATTTCTCTGTGGTCTTGCAGGTGCCGTGTGGGCCACCTGTGGAATTGGATGAGCTTTTGAGGTGAGCTGGGTAGTAGTGAGGTGGAGCATGGGGCTGGTGATTTCTCGCAAGCGCAACAGTAATTTTCTGTCTCTTGGTATCTTAGGTGCCAGAAGCGATGACGGCCACAGCGTTCGACTTTGGAGTCGGCACGGTGCGGGTGAGCAGAAGGCCGCCTTGCTTTTAGGGGGAGGGTGTTGTGCAAGAGGTCAGTGTCGACTGATGTGATGCTTATTGCTGGAACTTGTTTGGTTTGTTTTCTTTTTTTGCAGGTGATGAAGAGGAACATGGTGACTGCAGAAATGTTCCAGTTAGCTAATGTGGTTTGTGTGGGTGTGTTCTTGAGGATGGCTTCAGACCTGTGGCCCTTTGTAAGATAAGTGGAAGGACCACGGCTGGGAGGAGACAGACAAGGTTGGGACTTGCAGGGAGGCGTTTTAAAGGTAGTATAGGGGAGAGGGCTGTCCAGGTAAAGCAAGCGGGTTACTTTTCAGCACAAGACTAGTGTGGGCAGGGCAGTTCCAGCCTGTGTTGGTGTGGTGTTGTGTAGTTTGTGCAGTCTGTCTTCTGTGTCTTAGACCTTCCTGAAGTCTCCGTGTCGTCTTTGCGCTCAAGGAACACAGTCTCGAATGCCCGTATGCGTTGGCATAGTGCCAACTGGGCGCTGCTTTCCTTGCATAACAAGCTTAAAGCATGGATAGGACTTGAGCCAGCAGTGTGCCCAGGTGGCCAAGAAGGCCAATGGCATCCTGGCTTGTATCAGAAATGGTGTGGCCAGCAGGAGCAGGGAGGTGATCATGCCTCTGTACTCGGCTCTGGTGAGGCCGCACCTCGAATACTGTGTTCAGTTTTGGGCCCCTCACTCCAAGAAGGACATTGAGGTGCTGGAGCGTGTCCAGAGAAGGGCGACGAAGCTGGTGAGGGGTCTGGAACACAAGTCTTATGAGGAGCAGCTGAGGGAGCTGGGGTTGTTTAGCCTGGAGAAGAGGAGGCTGAGGGGAGACCTTATCGCTCTCTACAACTCCCTGAAAGGGGGTTGCAGAGAAGTGGGTGCTGGTCTCTTCTCCCAAGTGACTAGTGACAGGACTAGAGGAAATGGCCTCAAGTTGCGCCAGGGGAGGTTCAGGCTAGATATTAGGAAAAAGTTTTTTACTGAGAGAGTAGTGAAACATTGGAATAGGCTGCCTAGGGAGGTGGTAGAGTCACGCTCCCTGGAGGTATTCAAGGAGCATGTGGATGTGGCATTGTGGGATGTAGCTTAATGGGCATGGAGCTGTGTGGTGTTGGGTGGGTTGGTTTTTGGTGTGTTGTGGGTTGTTGTTGTTGTTGTGTGGTGTGGTTTGTTTGGTTTTTTTGGTGGTTTTTTTTTTTGGTTGGACTTGATGATCTTACAGGTCTTTTCCAACCTTAGTGATTCTGTGATTCTGACTTGCGTGTCAGAAGTTTCTGGTCAGTCCTCTTTTTGTGGCATCGTTCCAGGCTGAGTCAGCAGCTCTGATCTTGATCGGCCTGTTTTCATGGATCCCTTTTCTCAGACTTCTTCCCTGCATCCCTACATTCTTAGGCCTTTACGCAGGGCTTCTTGCACACGCTTCGTCCCAGTTGCGGCCATATCTTCTTGTCAAGGGGCACAGCATTCGACTTTTTCTGGAGCTGCCATAGATTCTTCCTCATGGCCACCTAGGTCTTCTTGCCCGATGGCACCTCTGGACTGGGAGACATTCTTCTTACAGGGAGCGTTCTCATGTCTCTGGGTCGTGTCCTTTATCTTGTTTGTGTGCAGCGTTGGTCTGCTCATGGTTTTTGTCTGGGTTGGAGCTGCTCTGCCTGGACGCGTAGCAGTAATAGACTCAGCAGAAAAATAGCAGTAAGATTCTTTAGTTAATATCTTGATAGGCCTAGGCTTTGTAGGCAAAGGGTGCACAGTCCATTTCAGAGTAAGTAGCCATGTATGCAGCAGGCAAGGAGACTCATTTCCATAGTGTTATGCAGACACAGGGGATGACCAGATTTTTTTTCTCATAGTAGGGTGTAGTTGGACTCCAGATTGTATTCCTAAATCGAAGCAAGACCCCTGGTGTTGTTCAGCTATTGCTCTGCATCTGGGTGACTTGCTTGATATTGCTTTTTCAGATGCAGAGGGATGAGCGGGGTGCCTATGGGCAAAAGGGGAGAGGTGAGCGCTCAGTGCAAGAAGGTGGTTTGTTGCGTGGTGTCAGAGGGAAGATGTGACTGGTGGCTATATGACTATCTTATAGGTATTGGACTTTTTATTCTGAAGGTGTGAAGCAATGAGTGAAGCAGGCTATTGGCACTGGAGGTGACTCCAGCAAGGTGAGCCATGACTAGTGGGCTCAAGTAGCAGTTATTTTTCAGGTGTTGTATTCTTGGTGAAGGTCAAAGCATCCCTTGTTTGTGTCTTCCAGGTGGCAGCCAGGTCTGAATGTGGCCACGTATAAATGGTGGAGGCAGCCTAAGGTAAAGAAGTGGGAGATGGGAATTGCTGTGGGCAGTCTGCAGTTTCAGCAGTATCTCAGCATGTGTCTTTTGCTCTCTTCTTTTTCAGGTGTTGTAAACGGGCTCAGAGGGGTGAAGCAGCATGCCGAGAAGCAGTCAGAGAAGGTGAGGTGGCTGTCGGACGGGTTGGCATCTTGGAGCAAAGTATGCTGCGACAATTCAGTGAAGTGTTTCTTTTCTGGTTTTGCAGGTGTTGTGTGGGCCGCCTGTGGAATTGGACAAGCTTTTGAGGTGAGCTGGGTAGTAGTGTGGAGGAGCACAGGGCCGGTGACTCCTTGCAAGCGCAGCAGTAATTTTCTGTCTCTTGGTATCTTAGGTGCCAGAAGCAATCATGACCACAGCATCTGACTCTGAAATCGATGCAGAGCAGGTGAGCAGAAAGCCATATTGCTTTTGAGGAGGAGGGTGATGTGGAAGATGTTGGTGTCAACCGACAGGATGCTTGCTGCTGGTGCTTGTTTTTCTTCCAGATGGTGAAGAAGAACCTGGCGACTGCAGCAGGAACATCCCAGTTATCCAATGTTTTGTTTCTTGTCAAGGATGGAATCAAACCCCCGGCTCATTGAAAGCTAAGTTGAAGGGAGGGCCTGGGAGGAGGGGACAAGGTTGGGAATTGTAGGGATGTGTGTTAAATTCAGTGTAGGGGAGAGGGCTGCCTGCGTAAAGGGAGCAGGTTACTCCTCAGCTCGAGACTAGCGTGGGCAGGGCAGTTCCAGCATGTGTCTGTGTATTGGTGTGTAGTTTGTGTAGTGTGTCTTCTGTGTCTTAGACCTTCCTTGAGTCTCAATGTTTTTGTTGCTCTTTGTGCTTGAAGAGCACAGCATGCACCTTGGGTGCCATCCCTAAGGTCTCAAATGCCCATACTCATCGGCACGGAGCCAATTGAGTGCCTCTTTTCTTGTGTTACAAGCTTAAAGCGTGGATCGGTCTCGTGTCTTGAAGTTTCTCGTCAGTCCTCTCTTGCAGCATTGTTCCAGGCTGTGTCAGCAGCTTAGCTCTCTAGCTGTCTATTTTCACAGACTGGGACTTCTTCCTTGCAACCTTCATACTCTTAGGTCTTGAAGCCAGGCTTCTCATGCATCCATCGTCTCAGTTTTGACAGTGACTTCTTGTTACAGGCTGTTACATTAGACTCTTTTCTGGGGCTCCTGGAGAGCCTCCTTGCCTCATTGTTGTGGCCCTGCAGGTCTTCTGGCCTGACAGCATCTCTGTTTAGGGCATCAGTCGTCTTGCTGAGGGTTTTCTCTCATCTTTGAGTTGTGTTGTCTGTAGTGTTCTGTATAGTGTCGGTCTCTGCATGTGTGTGTCCGGCTTGGAGCTGCTCTGTCTGGGGGTGTGGTGTCAGAGCTAGGTGGAGTAGTAGTAAGACTCTACAGTTATGGTATGTTGATGTACCTAGACTCTCTAGGCAAGGGTTGTACAGTCATCTCGGATCGAGTAGCCATCGGCAGGTTGTGTGGACAGTCATTTCCACAGCATTTTGTGGGGATGATTGGAACTGTGTGGGAGGGGCTGTTCAGTGGTAGTGAAGCAGATTGAATCTCAAAGGCATTAAGACTTGTATGTGTGGGGCCTAAAGTTTTTGGTCTATTTTGTTTTAATGGCATGCTGTATTTGGAGTCTAGACGGTATTTCTAACTGGAATTGAGACCTCTAGAGTTCTTCAGCTATCAATCAGCATCTGGGAGACTTGATCAATTTCTTTTTTTGGATGCAGAGGGACAAGATGAGCACCAAAGAGCAACAGAGCAGGCGAGTGGCATGCTGTACGAAGGTGGGTTGGTGTGTGGTGTCGGAGGGAAGATGCACCTGGTGGCTGTATGACTACCCTGTGGTTCTGGTTTTTCTTATTTTGAATGTGTGAAATGATGAGCACAGTGGGACATTGGCAGCGGAGCTGCCTCGGTCAAGGTAAGCCATGACTAGTGGGCTGCAGTAGCAGTTATTTTTGAGGTGTTCTATTGTTGGTGAAGGTAGAAGCATCCCTGGTTGTTTGTGTCTTACAGGTGGTACCTGAGCCTCAAGGTGGCAGCCCAAAATTATGGAGGCCAGGTGGGAAAGCAGTCAAGGTAAAGGAGCAGGAGATGAGAATTACTGTGGGCAGGCTGAGGTTTCAGGCAGTATCTCAGTGTGTGCCTTTTGCTTTGTTTTTTTTTCCAGGTGCCGCACACAGCCTCTGCAAGGTGAAGCCACATGCTGTCGAGCAGTATGAGAAGGTAAGGTGGTTGGCTGCATCGTTTTCCAAGAGCAAAGTATTACACAGTAACTCGCTTCAGTATTTACCTTTTGGTTTTGCAGGGCCTGTGTGGGCTGCCTTTGGAACTGGATGCTCATTTGGGGTGAGCTGGGGTGGTAGTGAGGAGGAGCATGGGGCTGGTGACTCCTCACAAGCCCAGTGATAATTTTGTGTCTTTTGGAATCTATTTACAGCAGGTGACGACAGCCGCAGCGTCCAGCTCTGGAATGAGCAGGTAAGCGGAATGCCACGTCTCATCTGAGGAGGCGTGTGTTGTAGAAGAGGTTGGCGTTGGCTGATGTGATGCTCACTGCCAGCACTGCTTTGTTATTGTTTTGTTTTTTATTGCAGGTGATGAAGAGGAACCTGTTGACTGCAGGAACATTCCAGTTAGCTGATGTAACTCTGAGGATGGATGCAGACCCCCAGTGCTCTGACAGCTAAGTTGAGGGACTGGGGCTGGGAGGAGGGGACAAGGTTGGGAATTGCAGGGAGGGCTTTTAAAGGTAGCGTAGGGGAGAGGGCTGTCCAGGAACAGTCCCCTTTGGGCAGGTAAAGGGCGCGGGTTACTCTTCAGCACAAGACTAGCACGTGCTACGCAGGGCAGTTCCAGCCTGTGTTGGTGTGTAGTTTGTGCGGTCTGTCTTCTGTGTCTTAGATCTTCCTTGGGTCTCAATGTCCGCGTTGCTCTTAGCGCTCGAGGAGCGCAGCATGCGCCTTGGGTGCCATCCCTAGGGTCTCGAATGCCCGTACTCATCGGCACGGAGCCAATCGGGCGCTTCTTTTCTTGCGTTATAAGCTTAAAGCGTGGATCAGTCTCGTGCCTCAGAAGTTTCCGTCGGTCCTATTTTCGCGGCATCCTTCCAGGCTGCGTCAGCAGCTCTGCTCTCTCACAGTCTATATTCATGGACTGGGGGTTCTTCTGCCCTGCATCCTTATGTTCTTAGTTCTTGAAGCCAGGCTTCCTGTGCATCCATCATCTCAGTTTTGACAGGGACTACTTTTTGTTACGGGCAATTATGTGTGACTCTTCCAGGGCTGCCGTAGAGCCTTCTTGCCTCATCATTGTGGCTATTTAGGTCTTCTAGTGTGACAGAGTCTCTGTTCTGGGTGTCATTCCTCTTGCTGAGAGTTTTCTCTCATCTTTGAGTCATGTTGTCTGCAGTGTTCCGAGTAGTGTTGGCCTGTGTGTGTGTGTCTGGCTTGGAGCTGCTCTGCCTGGGGGTGTGGTGCCAGGGATAGGTGGAATAGCTGTAAGAGTCTATGGTTATGGTATGTTGATGTGCCTAGACTGTCTAGGCAAGGGTTGTACAGTCATCTCTGATCGGGTAACCGTTGGCAGGTTGTGTGGACGGTCACTTCAATAGTGTTTTATGGAAATGGTCGGCACTGTGTGGGAGGGGCTGTTCAGTGGTAGTAAAGTAGACAATCTCAAAGGTGTTAATGCTTGTATGTGGGGCTTGAAGTTTGTGGTCATCATGTGGGTTTTTTAATGGCAGGCTGTAGTTGGTATTCCTAAATGGAATTGAGACCTCTGGAATTAAGCCATCGATTGGCATCTGGGTGACTTGTTCAATATTGCTTTTTCAGATTGAGCAGGATAAGCTGTATGTCAACAAGCAACGGAGCAGACGTGAGTGGAGCGCCATAAGAAGGTGGGTCAGTGCGAGGTGTCAGAGGGAAGATGCGACTGGTGGCTGTATGACTAGCTCAGAGGTTTTGTTTTGCAGGTTTTTTATTTCAAAGCTGCAAAGCAGACTCGGGTAAGGTGAGATGTGACTAGTGGGCTGAAATAGCAGTTATTTTTCAGGTGTTGTGTTGTTAGTGAAGTTTTATAAGCATGTTGTGTTGTTCATGATTCACAGGTGGTACCCAAGCCTCTACCTGACAACCTATAAATGGCAGAGGTGGGTCCAGTGAGAAGCCAAGGTAAAGTGCAGGAGATAGGGAGTAACTGCGGGCAGGCTGTGGTTTTGAGCAGTATCTCAGCATGTGCCTTTTTGCTTCAGTTTTTGCAGGTGCCGAACACAGCCTGGTAGGGACAACACCGCACCCAATGAGCAGTCTGAGAAGGATAGGAGTTGTTGGCCAGTTTGGCCATTAGTAGCGAAGTATTATATGGCAACTCACTTAAGTATTTACCTTTTAGTTTTGCAGATGCTGTGCAGGCCACCTTAGGAATGGGATGACCACCTGTAGTGAGCTAGGTAGTAGCAAGGAGGAGCATGGGGCCGGTGACTTCTCATAAGCCCAATGATAATTTTGTGTCTCTTGGTATCGTAGGTGCCAGAAGCAATCAGGGCCATGACAGGTGACTTGGGAATTGATGGTGGAGCAGGTGAATAGAATGCCACCTTGCTTTTGAGGAGGAGGGTGTTGTGGCAGATGCTAGCTGTGACATCCTATCAGAAGCGGCGCGGGGCTTCAGAGGAGGGTGTTATCACGGTAGAGGTCAATGCTGGCTGGCGTGTCGGTGACTGGTGATGTTCTGGTTTTGCAGGTGACGAAGAGGAAGCCGGTGAATGCGGGAACATCCCGGTTAGATGATGTGCTCCCGATGAGGAGGGATTGTGGACCTTGCCCTCCGAAAGGTAAGTCAAGGGGCAGAAGCGGTAGGTGAGGGGAGGCCAGCAGGGAGGGGTCTAATGTCAGAGTTGCAGAGAGGGTTATTTGGGCTCCTTTAAGTCTGTGGGCAGATAGAGGGCCCGGAGTCCATTCCGCTAGATATGAACGTTCTGGTCGGTGTCCTAGTGTCACTAGTGCCTAGTGTAGTCTGTGTTCTGTCTCCTATGTGGAGCCTTCCATAGGTCTCTACATTCTGCACTGCAGGCTCTCTGCTCTTAGCACGTGCCTCAGGAGGTGTCCATAGGGTCTCGAATGTCTCGCCGCTTTGGTATAGAGCCTGTCATGTGCTTCTGGTCCTGCGATGGGAGCCCAAAGCGTGTTTTGCAAGGCAGGTGCTTCCGGAGGGTTGCCTTTGCAGAGGCCATCTGGACCAGCTCTTGAAAGTTCTGTTTCCATAGAGAATCCCCTACAACATTTCATCCTTGTGATCCTATAGGCTTAGGTCTTAAAGCCAGGCTTCTTGCATGTGCATCGTTCTGGTTTTGTATTGCGTTGCTGTGCTCTGTATTTGGTTTTGACTACCCTTTGAGACTGCCTTTCATTGCAGTGCTCTGTATTTGCTTTTGTAGTGCGTATGTATCACTCTGTACTTGTAGTGACTGCCACCTGAGGCTGTCTTGCTCTGCAGTGGATTATATTGTTCTGCACCGGTATCGACCGCCACCTGAGACTGTCTCACTTTGCCGTGCATTTGTGTCGCTCTGAACTTGGTTTTGCAGGTCGTTGTCTTGCTCTGTGCCTGTATTGACTGCCATCTGAGACTGTCTTGCTCTGCAGCGCGTTGGCGTCGCTCCGCGCCCGGTTTTGCAGCGCGTTGGCGTCGCTCCGCGCCCGTATTGATTGTCATTTGAGACCGTCTTGTGTCTGTACTTGGGTTTTGTGGTGGATGATGTGAGAGTGTTGCAATGTTTAGCATTGTGTAGCCGGTGTAGAGGGTTAAGGTGACTTAGAGGTGTCTGCGCACGTGAACGGGAGTCGAGCGGATTGTAGTGGGATTGTGAGGTAGCGTGAGCTAAGGCGATAAGTTGGCAACGGTTATCCTATTGTTATTATAGGTGCCCTGCGGTAAGCCTCTGGAAACGGTTGAGACGCTGATGTCTGAGGAGCAGTGTGATGGGTCTCCGCATAGTCGGTCGCTTTGGGGCGTCTTGGTTGTTATGGCACTCTAGGTTTAAGTGCTAGAGGACTCTGTCTGTGATGTGTTTTTTAAAGTTGGAGAACAGCAGGCGAGTGGAGCTTTGGTGGGCTGCTCTCACGTATGAAGCATGTAATAAACAGCTCTGTGTGTTGTTTTTGTGGGTGACTGAGGGACACGAGGTGACTAAAGGAACTTTGTGTTTAGGTCAAGCGCCTGCTATTGAGAATGGCCACTGAGGATGTACGGTGACCCGCAGCACTATGATAGCAAAGCGGCAGGGGGTAGGGACCTCGCATTTCCAAATGGTGGGGTGACAAGACGGTTGTTTGCGGCGAGAGAGCTGTATGTGGGTAGCGGGTGCAAAAGGTCATGGGGCCCGCACACTGGTAAAGTGGCTCTGGGATGAGTAGGTAGGGTCATGTTGCATGTCTAGCATGTTTTCATACATGTGCTTTACCTAATGTGTTGATGCATCTGGGCTTTCAAGTGTGAGGAATCTCTGGCATACTCGTTTCATTCTTCAATCGGAGTAGCCATCCGTGGCATCTTTTCGGTCTTGAGTTATCGGTGCCTCGCCAATTGGCTGCATAACGTTTTGTGGCATGACATAGAAGTGGAAAGCAGCCTGTCCAGTTTAGCGTCATAGGTGTTTTTGGCCAATCTGTCTCACAGCTCTCGCTAGGGCTTTGCTATCAGGTCTTCTCTTGCTGAGTGTCTTCCTCAAGGTACGCCAGGGCTTTGTTCCCCGTGTCATCGTAGTCCTAAGTATTTTCTGGCATTTTGTCTCAAGCGGTCATTGCGGCTTCATTGCCTGCCTTCTGTCCGGAGCAGCGGTGTTCTCACACGGCAGGCCGTGCCAGAGTGGCTGTGGCATTGTTGCGCTTACTGCGAGGCTCTGTTTTGGTCTGGCATTAACTCTAACCTGTGCGCTATTCTCGCAGCCTTATGTCATGTTTGTTTGCATATACATGTGTTTGAGGTGGAGCAGCTTTGTCTGTGTGTGTAGTGATACCACTCAGGGTGGAGCGGTCCAAATGTGGGATGCCGATATGTCGATTAGTGGGGCCTGTTTGGGTGGAGGTTGTTTTGGGGGATAGCTGGTAGCTACAAGTAACTGGGCTGTAGAGTCCCTTCTGCTGTGTTATGCAGGCACCATGGGGCTGGTTGGATCCCCGGAGCAAATCCTTGAGTGAGTTTTGCTGGAGCATAGAAATAAAAGCAACTGTGAGGGAGTGGCATGCATAGCGAGGAGTCTTTGTCAGCTTCTGGTGATGAACGCCAATGCTTTGGAATTGGATGTTTGAGGCGCATGGCGAGGTGGTTCTGGGAATGGCTTTAGAACTGGGGTGATATGCTGTGGTGGAGGCTGGGTGGTGAAATGGAGATTTTTAGAGCGAGGGGTAGAATCGAGCGGATGTTGAACAGCTGTTGGTTTTTGAATGTGTCTAACCTTGTATGTGTGAATTGTTTTGTTGCAGGTTGTAATAAATACTGAGATGCTAAAACTTTCCTTTAAAAATAAATATTTGGGGAAAAATTCCCCAGCTGGGTGTGTTGTGTGGTTTTTTTTTTTCCCACCAGCTGGTTGGTTGTATTTTCCCTTGGTCCTGGCTGCTGTACAACATGATGATGTTCATTGCCTGTGTTTGGAAGGAGGATGGGCTCAGGCCTGGGTTTTTGCAGGCAGGGTGATTATTGAGGCTCTGGGGAGCAGCACAGACATGGAACAACAGCTCATCCTGGAGACCGGACAGTAGAATCCATGAGCTGAGAGGGAAGAGTTGTTTGCATGGTAGCTCAATGAGGGGTGTGTTTTGCATGCGCCTAAGCTTGTATAGTTGTGTTGGGGTGTGGTGGTTTTACAATATCACCTTGCAGGTTGTATGCAGAAATGAAGTTTCAAAATTGTTTTCAGACATTCAGTGGGGGAAGAAAAACCAGCCAGGGTGTGTGGGGTGTTCTTTCTGTGTTTTTTTTCTTTCTCCCAGTGGGTTCCTTCCTGTGCCTGCCCTGCA
Source organism: Gavia stellata (assembly GCF_030936135.1). NCBI lineage: Eukaryota > Metazoa > Chordata > Aves > Gaviiformes > Gaviidae > Gavia > Gavia stellata. Next base: position 12,745 of record NW_026776646.1, on the reverse strand, counting down.
CCCTCCCACCATGTTTCTAGGCGCTCTGCAAGGTGATATTTCTTGCCACTGTTTGGGAAGAGGTCGGGCCCAGGCTGGGGTTTTTGCAGGCAGGGCTGTTTTTCTTTAGAGGCCCCTGGAAACAGTGTTCCCAGGAGTGTGGTGGAAATGGGTGATGGCCTCTTGGGGTGGGTGGGCAGCAGGAGAGGATGAGGTGAGAGTGAGGGGTGATATAGGCAGTAGCTGAATGAGCGGTGTGTTGTGGAGGTGCCTAGCCTTGTATAGTGATCTGGTTTTTACTTGATGATGTGTTTTTTTGTGTAGGATGGAGGTGAGATTGTTTGTCTCTTGTGGACATACGGAAAGAGAAATAGAATTAAAAAAACCCCAGCTGGGGGATTTTTTTTCCCCCCAGCTGGGTTTTTTTTCCCCTGGTCCCGGCCGCTCTGCGAGTTGATGTTTGTCACCAATGTTTGGGCAGAGGCCAGGCCAGGGCTGGGGTTTTTGCAGGCAGGGTGGCGTGTGGGTGTGTTTTTTGAGGCTGCCCTGGGAAGGCTGTTCCTGGGAGCGTGGCGGAAACGGGCGACAGCCCCTTGGGGCGGGTGGGTGGCAGGAGGGGATGAGGTGAGAGTGGGGGGTAATGTAGGCAGTAGCTGAATGAGCGGTGTGTTGTGGAGGTGCCTAGCCTTGTATAGTGATCTGGTTTTTACTTGATGATGTGTTTTTTCCGTGTAGGGTGGAGGTGGGATTGTTTTCTCTTGTGGACATACGGAAAGAGAAATAGAATTAAAAAAAAAAACCCCAGCCGGGGGATTTTTTTTTTTTCCCCCGGCTGGGTTTTTTTTTCCCCGGTCCCGGCCGCTTTGTGAGGTGACGTTTGTCACCAATGTTTGGGTGGAGGTCAGGCCGGGGCTGGGGTTTCTGTAGGCAGGGTGGTTTGTTTTGGTGGTGGTTTTTTTTTGAGGCCCCTGCAAATGTTGTTCCTGGGGAGCACTCCCCTGGAACAGGGCATTTGCCTGTCATTGCGGGGAGGTATGGTGTTTAGCGCATGGTCATGGGAAGACTGTCACAGATCTTGCGGTAGAAGGGTGTGGGGAGGTGGACTAGGGAGCCAGGGTCAGGGAAGGCTTGATTGCAAAGTGGGTGGGCCTAACTGTATTATACATGGGTGACATGGGAAATATTTTTGATGGGCTTAGTAGTTTCTCATGTACTGAAACAGACTGCATTTTATTTTTGTGTGTAGGTGCTGTAGTTGAGGGTGTGTTGAGAGAAGCAGAGCTTGCCAGCTTTTGGCTTGGGAACACAATTGGTGGAGACAATGTTGCTGTGAAGAGGAAAATGGCTGGATGTAAAGTGGTGGATGTAATGGGAGGGAGGAATGCGGAAGAGGGTCCTAGGCCGAGAATCGCAGGTACTAAAGAGTTGCTATGCCTATGAAGGTAGCTGTAAAGTTCTGGAGTGTAAATGTATTAATGGGAGAAATTTGCTAAAAACTGAACAAAAGGAATAGTAGGGATTACTTGATCTTCTATGCACTGAGTATTTGTATTGTGGTAGTAAAAGAACAGCATAGAGTTGAACCATAGGTGTAGATACTGGAACGCTGACTAGGAGTCAGAAAAGGACAGATGTAAACACAAAGTGGGAAAAAAACCAGGTGGTAGCGCATCCCCCTTGAAAGCACGGTAGTGACTGAAATGCCAAATGAAAGTACAAAGTGAGATGTGGGCCTTGAATGCCTGTAGGCAGCTCTTGGCAGGAGTGAAAAAAATGGAAAACAGTTATGGGACCAGAAAGTCCCTCTTGCTCAGAACTGGTGTTGGCAAATTTTGTAAATGATAGTGTAAAGATAGGAATAGGCATATGAGGGAGCGTAGGTGACACATAGAGGTAAAGGTAGCTGTGCATGGGTTTAAAGAAAGCATGCATCTTTGGGGCTCTAAAGCAGAGCTTGAGTATTGGCAGTAAAGATTTTTCTTTGTAAGAACCCTGAGGCATTTTAAAGCAACCTAAACTAAACCTGGGCCCAAAAGCCACCTAAGCCATGCAGCCCTCCCAGGAAGGTGATGACAATAAGAGAGGGTGTGGATTAAATGTGAGTATGGGTAAAGGAAAGTATCAAATGGAGCAGTACAGAGCGGAAGCTCCTAGGGAAGCTGTAGTTACCTTTGTTGCTGAGAGAGCTAAAAATAGTAGTTGGAACTCTAATAAGGCCTAGTTTTTGGAGTAGCCTAAGCTAAACAAAAGAAAATTGATATGATGAAGTTGTAATAAAGATGCATTTTCTCTTTTTGTCTCTTGTGCCTTTGTTTCTCAGCCTCAGTTCCCTCTCTGTTGGCAGTGGTTTTTTTTGTCCGTGCATTCTATTTGTCTTTGTGTTTGCTCTTCCCTGGGGGCTGTAGGTGTTTGCCTTGCTTTGTCCTGGTTGTAGATGTCTAGTGTTGCAGCTGTGGGTCTCGGTCCTTTGTGTGGTGGCAGTGGATGCATGTGTCCCTTGTCTCGTGTTTGCTTTAGTCTGTTTTTGAGTGTTGGCAGTGTTCTTGTTACATGCTATTTTATAGTAATATCTTTTTTTGGCCCATGTGTGCCTTTGCCTTTTTTAGGCAAGCACATAAATAAATTTCTACCCCCAAAACTAACAGCAGTAGAAAATGGCAAACTCTCTGGGAGTAAAGAAATATTTAAAAAAAAAAAACTTTACAACCCACACACAATATTTTCTCCCAGGGAGCAAGCCATTTTCTACTGCTGCACCAGATTTAT